>NC_051862.1:208378576-208483576 GCF_015732765.1 Culex quinquefasciatus | reverse complement strand
CGTGCTAGGGTGGTTCAAAAAATGGCAATTTTCGTCATTTTTCGCAAAAACCACTTTTTTCTAAAAATCATATCTCCGCGCCATTTCATCCGATTTTAGCTGTCTTAGACGCAAAAGAAAGGTGATGAGTTTGGCTATTTGGGAAAAATAGTAAAAAGTTCCAAAAATCTAGCTTAACCCTTACAGTCCGAACGTCTGATGCGAGATACCGAAAAAACCTTTAAAATGCTGTATCTTTGGCCTGTTTCGACCAAATAATCCCGTTTACCCCTCAAAAGAACCGGACAAATCTCTATTTTCAGAATCTATAAAGACATCCGGAATTGGTCACTTGGCCACGGAGATATTCCGGAACCTACTGGGGTAGGTTTTTGTCTGGGTATTCAACCCAATCTACAAGTGATGGTTATAATCATACATTCTTTATAAAAACAATCCAAATTTGCTCCAAGACCTATTCGGGACATATTTCGCATATTCCTTTGGTCCCGGACCACTGGATTTGAATTGGCCACCCTTCCGGAACCGACCACAGAGGAACTGATGGCGAACTCTAAATCAAGTCTAATACGGCTACCGACATGTCAAACAACACTGATTTTGACTCAGCAGTTCAGAATTGACATCCAAAGTATGATTTGGGTCGATTTGGCCATTTTGGAATCGACCGGGAACATCCGTAACATGGTTCCGGTGGACCGTTTTTGGAAACATCTCAAGTATGCCTTCCGACATGTCAAACAACACTGATTTTGACTCAGCAGTTCAGAATTGACATCCAAAGTATGATTTGGGTCCATTTGGCCATTTTGGAATCGACCGGGAACATCCGTAACATGGTTCCGGTGGACCGTTTTTGGAAACATCCCAAGTATGCCTTCCGACATGTCAAACAACACTGATTTTGACTCAGCAGTTCAGAATTGACATCCAAAGTATGATTTGGGTCCATTTGGCCATTTTGGAATTACTTCTCAACATTTGTTATAACATTCATATGGTTTAATTTTTTTAGTTTTTTATTACCGTTCATCCGCTCTTTGGTTTTGGAGAAGCTTCCGTGGAGCAGGTTCCACAAAGCTTCAGGTGCACAACAGTTTTCTTGTGCAGGGCACACATGTAGTCACCACAATTATGACAATAAACCGGAGTTTTTTTGTCAAGGTGTCGCTGACAACGATTACAACGCTGAATGCCACTTTTGAGTTTTACCTCTCCTTCTGTTACATCGCAACAATCAGCACATCGGTAGAACTTTTTCTCCAAATAATGAGTCGTACAGAATACGGCAGATTTGCACCTGGCGCACACAAGCAAATTTGTGCGCACACTGCACACATTGCAAGAAGCAGTTGGACGCGTAGTTGGACCATATTTTTGCGAGAAATTCAGCAAAAAGTTATCCATCAGGTTGACAACATCCGTGTGTAGACCAACGACGGTTTTTCTGCGAGTTTCGACGTGCGCAATCGCCATCTGTTTAGCCAGCCATTCGATGAACTACCTCTTCGTGATTTTCGCCATCGGATTTGCCCACGTGAACATGACATGAGCGTTGTGTATCGCAATGTCAACCAAATTCTCAAAAGAGCTTTTGACCATCGCCGAGTAGCACGCTGGCAGCTGAACTTCTTCGTCACCTGGTCCGTCAAATCCACGCCTCCTTTGTACTTGTTGTACATTTCTACAACTGCTGGCTGTAAACATTATCTCATGAGAATACGATTATAACACATGTGGCGATTGTACCTTTTCTGCTCCGGTTCCAACTTCCGCTATCGACTCGGATGGAATCACTGTGGGGTCCGTCGACAGCATGATCACGTGCTTGTTCTTTTTAGATATGTATGACGTCATCATAAGTTCACTATGGTACACATGGAGTCGAGATCCAACCTCACGAGCCGTGTCCTTCAATGCATCCTGGACGACCACCGGTATTTCCCGCTTATTTTTGCGGAGCGTACCAATACAGGGTAAATTCCTCTCCACCAGCTCCTCGCACAGTGGGATCGATGTGAAGAAATTATCAAACACCACGCGACGACCTGAACCGATATAAGGCTCCGTCAGCTGCAGCACTACGCGTTTACCTTGGCCAACTTCGGCGGTATTTCCAACCTTGCCTAAATAGGACAAAAATCATGAGTAGAACACAAGTAGGACGTAACCGATGGAATAAATTACTTACCGGTGTAAACATCAAATGTCGAAAAATACGCACTGTCCGCATCGGATAATCCGAACACTTTTATGCCGTACGGATCAGGCTTTCCCTTACTGTAGACGCGAAACTCTACTCTTCCTCTAAAACTAACAATTCGTTCATCCACTGCAACATTTTCACCGGGTGAATATTTGTCCCGAAAGTTCTTTCGGAAAAGTTCCAGAATCGGCCGGATCGGCGCAAGACGGTCTGCGGATTTCGTGTATGTGGGCTTTGCCTGATCGCCATATTGTCGCGGAGTCCTCCGGGCGACCGAGTCGTCAAATCGTACATATTTGCATATTGCCTGATAGCGCTCCAAACTCATCACCGACCGGAAAAATCCTGATCCATACACAGTGTCGGTTGTCCATAACGCTCGTGCACCCGTGTGGTTGGCTCCCATCAAACCTGCCGCCACAGAGCAGGACATCTGAGTCAAAATCAGTGTTGTTTGACATGTCGGAAGGCATACTTGGGATGTTTCCAAAAACGGTCCACCGGAACCATGTTACGGATGTTCCCGGTCGATTCCAAAATGGCCAAATGGACCCAAATCATACTTTGGATGTCAATTCTGAACTGCTGAGTCAAAATCAGTGTTGTTTGACATGTCGGAAGGCATACTTGAGATGTTTCCAAAACGGTCCACCGGAACCATGTTACGGATGTTCCCGGTCGATTCCAAAATGGCCAAATCGACCCAAATCATACTTTGGATGTCAATTCTGAACTGCTGAGTCAAAATCAGTGTTGTTTGACATGTCGGAAGGCATACTTGGGATGTTTCAAAACGGTCCACCGGAACCATGTTACGGATGTTCCCGGTCGATTCCAAAATGGCCAAATGGACCCAAATCATACTTTGGATGTCAATTCTGAACTGCTGAGTCAAAATCAGTGTTGTTTGACATGTCGGAAGGCATACTTGGGATGTTTCCAAAAACGGTCCACCGGAACCATGTTACGGATGTTCCCGGTCGATTCCAAAATGGCCAAATGGACCCAAATCATACTTTGGATGTCAATTCTGAACTGCTGAGTCAAAATCAGTGTTGTTTGACATGTCGGAAGGCATACTTGGGATGTTTCCAAAACGGTCCACTGGAACCATGTTACGGATGTTCCCGGTCGATTCCAAAATGGCCAAATCGACCCAAATCATACTTTGGATGTCAATTCTGAACTGCTGAGTCAAAATCAGTGTTGTTTGACATGTCGGAAGGCATACTTGGGATGTTTCCAAAAACGGTCCACCGGAACCATGTTACGGATGTTTCCGGTCGATTCCAAAATGGCCAAATGGACCCAAATCATACTTTGGATGTCAATTCTGAACTGCTGAGTCAAAATCAGTGTTGTTTGACATGTCGGAAGGCATACTTGGGATGTTTCCAAAAACGGTCCACCGGAACCATGTTACGGATGTTCCCGGTCGATTCCAAAATGGCCAAATGGACCCAAATCATACTTTGGATGTCAATTCTGAACTGCTGAGTCAAAATCAGTGTTGTTTGACATGTCGGAAGGCATACTTGGGATGTTTCCAAAAACGGTCCACCGGAACCATGTTACGGATGTTCCCGGTCGATTCCAAAATGGCCAAATCGACCCAAATCATACTTTGGATGTCAATTCTGAACTGCTGAGTCAAAATCAGTGTTGTTTGACATGTCGGAAGGCATACTTGGGATGTTTCCAAAAACGGTCCACCGGAACCATGTTACGGATGTTCCCGGTCGATTCCAAAATGGCCAAATGGACCCAAATCATACTTTGGATGTCAATTCTGAACTGCTGAGTCAAAATCAGTGTTGTTTGACATGTCGGAAGGCATACTTGGGATGTTTCCAAAAACGGTCCACCGGAACCATGTTACGGATGTTCCCGGTCGATTCCAAAATGGCCAAATGGACCCAAATCATACTTTGGATGTCAATTCTGAACTGCTGAGTCAAAATCAGTGTTGTTTGACATGTCGGAAGGCATACTTGAGATGTTTCCAAAAACGGTCCACCGGAACCATGTTACGGATGTTCCCGGTCGATTCCAAAATGGCCAAATGGACCCAAATCATACTTTGGATGTCAATTCTGAACTGCTGAGTCAAAATCAGTGTTGTTTGACATGTCGGAAGGCATACTTGAGATGTTTCCAAAAACGGTCCACCGGAACCATGTTACGGATGTTCCCGGTCGATTCCAAAATGGCCAAATCGACCCAAATCATACTTTGGATGTCAATTCTGAACTGCTGAGTCAAAATCAGTGTTGTTTGACATGTCGGTAGCCGTATTAGACTTGATTTAGAGTTCGCCATCAGTTCCTCTGTGGTCGGTTCCGGAAGGGTGGCCAATTCAAATCCAGTGGTCCGGGACCAAAGGAATATGCGAAATATGTCCCGAATAGGTCTTGGAGCAAATTTGGATTGTTGCCTTCCTCACCTTACTGAGGAAAGGCTATAAAATCACTCGAAAAATGAACTTTCTAATTAGACCTCCTAGACCTACCTTCATTTGTACATATCGACTCAGAATCACCAGCTGAGCAAATGTCTGTGTGTTTGGCTGTATGTAGACATGTGTACCAAATCAATGTCACTGGAATATCTAGTCACAGGTTCAACCGATTTTGGCCGGAATGGGTTTCATCGATCCGTCTTAACGTCCCCTACGTTGCTATTTAAAACCAATAAGTTTGATTAAGTATTTTTAAAGTTATGTTAAAAAAACTGTTTCATATAAACATAAAATTTTGGTAAAAAGGGTGGTTTTTTCAAGAAACCTTCACATACTATATATTTTTAGAAAGCACATGAGAAGACCTTTCAGGTGGATTGAAAAAAAAAGTGATTAGACTTACCTATCCAAAGTTATGAGCACTTAAATATCAGTTGAGAAGAATAACATAACCTCACTCGTTTTTTTACTACTTTTGTTTTGGTTTTCAAATTCGGATGTACAGGGTGATCCAACTAAAAAAATGTGAAATGGAAGTCGATGATCGATGAATAGAGCTGTGCCTTGTATTCAATAAAGTACCCCAAAGAAGATTACTTTTTAATCAAACCCAAATACGTAATAAAACAAACTACACAGCAAATTCTGATGTTCGTTTTCAGTTAATATTTACTGAAAACTGCACTACTGAAATTTTCAGTTAGTTTTTCGCTGAACTTCAGTTAGATTTTGTATGGAGCTGTCAAAGTTTGCTGAAATTTCAGCATGTTTTCATTTACTGAAAATTTCAGTAGTGCAGATTTCAGTAAATTTAACTGAATTCAGTAATGCGAAATTGGTGTGTAGGGAGCATTTTTTTTTATTACGCAGCGCAGATTTTTTTGTCAAAATCGTCTCCTTGCGATCAAGCAAACTGTAATTACAAAAACCGACTCGGTCCTCGACAGGTCCCAGTAACTGCCCACCATTGCACAGTGGTCCAGATCGCAAAATTAAGTGGAAAATGGATTTTCCGAAAAATGGTGACGTTTTGGAGCTTTGGTGTCTTCAGAAGAGTTGTTGCAAATGGAAAGGGGCAACTTTTGGTTTGGTTCAAAATTAGGTGGTTCACGATTAGGGTGATTTTGAAAATCTAACTTTTCAGGAATATTTTGGAATTTTTTGTCTTCTAGAAAGTTGATGGGCTTGCCAATCCAAGCAACTTTGTCGAAGACACCAAAATTTTATCGTAATCTACGCCTTCTATGACCAAATTTATAAAAGCATCTGAGCAAACCTTCAAAATCAGTTTTTGAACGTGGCAATTCAGGTTAACTTTTAGAGAAAAGTGATATTCGGAGCACTTTTAGAGCTCTACAAAACAAACATTTTCATTTTTGACATGTCAATTTGGACTTAAGGGTCAAAGTTACAGCCATTTAAGGTAAAGATGCAAATTTAAAACTTAAATATCTCAAAATGGCGCAAGCCAAATTTTAAGCACTAGGTTGCATTTGAAAGAAGAGATCTAGCACTACAAACGCTGAAAAAATCTCAGGGTGTTTTCTTTTAACTTGAGATATCTTCATTTGAAAGTCTAATTTTCAAGGAAAACCATATGGGACCACCTAACGAAATTCGAAAATTGTCCAAATATATGTTTTTCATGTAATTTGCCTGAATCTGAATCTGCCCTCAGAATTGAGCCAAAATGTCAACAAATCGATTTTTGGTCATATTTTGGGTTTCCATGTAAAATTATCATTTAAACCCAAAATATGACCAAAAATCGATTTGTTGACATTTTGGCTCAATTCTGAGGGCAGATTCAGATTCAGCGGGCAAAATTACATGGAAAAACATATATTTGGACAATTTTCGAATTTCGTTAGGGTGGTCCCATATGGTTTTCCCTTGAAAATTAGACTTTTTCAAATGAAGATATCTCAAGTTTAAAGAAAAACACCCCTGAGATTTTTTCAGCGTTTGTAGTGCTAGATCTCTTCTTTCAAATGCAACCTAGTGCTCAAAATTTGGCTTGCGCCATTTTGAGATATTTAAGTTTTAAATTTGCATCTTTTTTACCTTAAAATGGCTGTAACTTTTGACCCTTAAGTCCAAATTGACATGTCAAAAAATGAAAATGTTTGTTTTGTAGAGCTCTAAAAGTGCTCCGAATATCACTTTTCTCTAAAAGTTAACCCTGAATTGCCACGTTCAAAAACTGATTTTTGAAGGTTTGCTCAGATGCTTTTATAAATTTGGTCATAGAAGGCGTAGATTACGAGATAAATTTGGTGTCTTCGACAAAGTTGCTTGGATTGGCAAGCCCATCAACTTTCTAGAAGACAAAAAAATTCCCAAAAATATTCCTGAAAAGTTAGATTTTCAAAATCACCCTAATCGTGAACCACCCTAATTTTGAACCAAACCAAAAGTTGCCCCTTTCCATTTGCAACAACTCTTCTGAAGACACCAAAGCTCCAAAACGTCACCATTTTTCGGAAAATCCATTTTCCACTTAATTTTGCGATCTGGACCACTGTGCATTGAAAAAACGGCTAATATCCACTTTTGGCAAAAACGAGATATTAGCACTAGGTGGTAGAGGATGTTCCAACGCATCTATTGGAACTTGAATTTCACTGAAATAGTGTTTAGACTTGGCTGCCGATGCGAAAAACCAAACGGCTAATATGCCACTCTTAGGCTGGATTTTCATGGATTATGCAACGACATCGAGAGCACGAGCATCGAACCAACTCGATGCTCATGGCTTGCGTTACTTCATTTAGCTTGGACACAAACCCAAAATCGACTTTCCGGAATAAGGAACACTTGCATGCAAGTTAACGAAGGATGGAAAATGACATATTCAAACGTAAACAAAGCAGCATTTGCGTGGCGCGACCGCGGTCGGAATTCCAGCACAACTTTTGAAATAAGCTGATGTTGCTCAATAAATCTTTTTCAAATGGTCATATGAGTAGACTAGCGTCCTACGGGTGAAACTAGAATCACCAAAATGACAATAATTCAGTGAAAACTCAAACAAATTTGCATACTTCTTTGTTAGTTGGACTCGTTAGAATGTCTATTTTCCAAAAATGACCCACAAAACCGGAAATGTTCCGGTGGCCGGAGATATTCCGGTGGGTCACTGGGTCAAACAGAGACAAAAATTGCCATTTTTGGGTCTCGCACAATTTTGTCAACAGAAATCATGGAAAAAACACAATTTTTCATGTTACGATCTTTGTTTTACTCACAGACAGTGCTGACCATGGATTTTGAACCAACGGGGATGTTCCGGATTTAGTGGACAGGTTACCTACCCCGGGGGAACAGGTTAAGGGACGGTCAGAAATAAAACTATTTCTATCATGGCAATATTGGTGTCAAAGTTCATCATTTGCAAAATCAAGCTCATCCATAATCCCCAAAACCACTTTTGGGCCGATCTGGCCACTTTGGGACCGGTTCCCAGTACTCCGATGAAACCCGGAATATGACAAGTTACGGGATTTGCAAAATATAGCTTATCCAAGAAATTCAAGAAATTTAAGAAATTTAAGAAAATTAAGAAATTTAAGAAAATTTAAGAAAATTAAGAAATTTAAGAAATTTAAGAAATTTAAGAAATTTAAGAAATTTAAGAAATTTAAAAAATTTAAGAAATTTAAGAAATTTAAGAAATTTAAGAAATTTAAGAAATTTAAGAAATTTAAGAAATTTAAGAAATTTAAGAATTTTATTTTTCAAATTTAGGACATTCATGAAAATAAAAAAAATCAGGTCATTCTAGAAATTTCGGAAGCTCTAAAAATTCAAGAAATTCAAGAAATCTGAGAATTTTATTTTTCAAATTCAGGAAATTAATGAAACTAAAAAATCAAGTCATTTTAGAAATTTAAGAAGCTCTAAAATTCATAAAATTCAAGAAATTCAAAAACACCAAACAATTCAAGAAATTCTAGAAGTTAAAGAAATTCAAGAAATTCGAGAAATTTAAGAAATTTTTGAAATTTAAGAAATTCAATAAATTCAAGAAGTTTAAGAAACTCAAGAAATTGAAGAAATTTTAGAAAAACTAGAAACTCAAGAAATTCGAGAAATTCAAGAAATTTATGAAATTAAGAAATTTAAGAAACTCAAAAAAAATTAAAATTCAAAAATTTTAAGAATTTTTTAGAAAAAAAAATCAATTAGGTTTAAGAAATTTAAGGAATTATATAATTTCAAATAAGAAAATTGAAAAACATCTAGAAATTCCGAAATACAAGGGGACACTTCATAAACTACTTCGACACCTTGAGGGGGGGCCCTCCTCTCCCCCCCCCCCACTCCCTTTGAGCGATAATCCACGTTCCATACTAAAATTATTCGTTTTGTGTGGAAATTGTCCACGAGGGAGAGAGGGGGATTTTAGCAATAAGTTATGTCAATAGTTTTGATCCATTTAAACAAAATAATATCTTGAAAATCATAAAATTTAGTTTGTCTAGCAAATTCAAATCGTCTTTGCAACTTTCCAATACATTTGAAATCAAAATTATTACATTATGTGGAGGCGAGACATTTTAAAACTGATCAACACTTTTATTTTCGAAAGGCTAACTGTTTTGGTTTTTTCTCATAAATTTTTTAATCTTTCCACCGTGACTCTTCCGCTTCTGCAGCGCCATTTAACCGATGGACTCCGCTTTTAACTCCCAGGAACCCACCAACTTCTTCGGCGTGGCCGTCGCCGCTGCCATTTTCCTTTGGAACACCAATAACCTGTTTTTGTGAGGCGTTGTGCCGGAACTCATCTACTGGATCTCCCGTCTTGCCACTCGTGGACATTTCATTGAGCACCTGCAGCACGTTGTGCGCCAGAAACGGGTCCAGCCGGACGTGGTCTCATCGCAAAGCCGCCGCAGTGAGGGTTTCCAACTCCAACGATACACAAGTGTCGGTACACTTGTCTTGCCCGCTCTGAAACTGGCCTTCACGGTCAGCGGATCGCCGCTTCTTCTCGAAGTCGTTCTTCTGGCCAATTGTAGATCGAAACCTTCTTCGATCCACCTTGTATCTGGCCAATACCGGCCAATTCCTTCCTCGTCATCCAGCTTTAAACATTTTTCCAACATTGTTTTGATTTTTGGTTGAAATTGCGATGGCAACAAAATCAGCTGTTTTGACAGATCAGTCAGATTTTTCGTTTCGTTCAGTTTCATTTCCAACATGTTCCCGCTAGTTACCAAGCGTTATTCTGGTTTGTGTCCGGGGTGCAGCGATGGCAACAAAGCGGCGCGGACAAGCATCGTGTTTCGATGCACTGACATTTTAGCAAAGCATGGTCGTGAGTATGCTTTCGATGTCGGTCGGTTTAAAATGCTCGTGCATCGAAAATAAAAAGTCGTAAAATCGTATTTTCGCGACTTTCCGGCAATGAGTGGTATGTTTTATTACTTGTACAGTCATTTTACATTAATATAAAATATCTTTGTACATTATCTTTTTGAAAAAATGAAGTTTGCAACAAAATTCGACCACGAGCATCGAAAGCCGCTTTCGATGTCGGTCATCGAAAAATCCATGAAAATCCACCCTTATGGGAAATTGCCTTGATGGAGATTTAATGACAAACACTAAAACGCGTTTTTCTCGGAATACTTGATTTGGCATAATAGCCGAATTTTCAATTATGGGCAGAGTACCGAAAAGGACCTAATGAAAAAATATATGAATAAAAAATCATTCCATTTTTTTTCCACAATGATTGGAATGATGAGAATGGTTTGCTGTATACTTTTTTCAGATTATCGTGTAAACTTCAAAACATCAAAACAAAATGTTTTCTTCCCATGTTTGTAAACGATCGTGTGTTCGTTCCGTCATCGTTTGCGGCAAGCGAAAGAACCTGTTGAAGTGCCTCATAACGCGTACCAGGAACCCGGAATTGGACCTCGCGAAACAACCCGGTGGAAGAAGACGTTTTAAAAAACTAGCGAGAGATAAGCTAGGTCGAGGAAGTATAACCAGGCCACCTCCATCACGACTAACGTCTCGACCAACTCGACGGAAGATCGTCTGGTGGTGAACTAATCCGTCGAGGACTCCTCACCCTCCTCGAAACGTGGTGTCCGTACTACATGACCTTAAAACGATGATCCGGGAGATTATCCGCTGGCTCCCGTGGGGTAGCCCCACTGTCCAATGGTGGAGATTACCCTTGTAAGGATGGCAGTGTCACTGGCAAGGATCAGACCGCTGGTTGTACTGATCGGACAGTCCCGGACGCACAACCCGAATGAGCCGCATGATGTCTTGAACACGATTCCGGCCCAGCTGTGTCGAGCGTGTCGAAGGTGGGTTCGATCCGGGAGGTAAACGCGGAGAGCATCGGCAGGTTGGTCACGGTTCGAGAAATCATTTCCCGTTGCACCGAGGTGAAGCCCATGATGACGGTGACCACGTGTCGAGGGGAGTCCTCACCGAATTGGTTAACCCGAGACAGTCTTCTGGTGGAAACGATTGTCGTGATGGAGGTGGCCGTGATAGTGGCTGGTTATACCTCCTCCACCCAATTTGCCTCTGGCTTGTTTTTTAAACGTCCTCTTCCACCAGGAAGGCCTTGGTTCTGGGACTGCTGAGTGAGACGTTCCTGGAAGCCCGCCAGATCTTCTGTTCAGTGTTTGAACAGGTCCGAGGATGGCGAGACGAGCAACGACTACAGATTGTCAAGGGAAACAGATTGGCCAATGTTTGACAGATCCCAAAGCGCTGGACACCAACCGCCCTTTACGCCCAGCAAAACTGGCAGTGTGGCAAGCGCAAAACATACGTTGCCAGTGCCTATTTATTTTGCATCGACCAATCTGTTTCCCTTGACAATCTGTAGCAACGACCTGTTCATCGACGTTCGGCGATTGTTTATGCTACATACGAAAAATATTTGATTTGGATGGAAATTGTCTTAAGTGGTCAGCGTGGTAGCGTCTCACCCCAGTAAGGCCTGGGTTCAATCCCAGACGGACCCGGTGGCATTTGCCTGATCACGTCAGTCCATTTGCGTAAAAGGTTTTGGGTGGCTCACCCAAAAGCAGAAACTTGCAACAGAGACCACAAAAGACTCGGGGGTCTTTAAGGTGGATTGCTTTGCTAAGGTGTCGCTCCCACCGAAGAAGCCGAACTGCGAGAGAAGGTGGAGCGCTTACGACTGGTGCAACGGAACAGGAAGTGTACATTGAGGCAACTGAGGATTCCAACCCGCGGTTCGTGTCCACCTGAGAGATGCGGGAAATTAAGCACATTCTGCTACAGAGCAATAAATTGAATAAATTCGCTGTGAGAAACAAATTCAAATTTTATTTTTGAGCCTTCTTCAGTTTGCGCTTTTCAACAACCTTGCTTTTCACTACCTTCTTCAGCACCAACTCGTCCGGCTTTTCCGCCTCGACAAAACTTACGCTTTTGCTCCAGGAAAACTTTCACCACTATCCCGAACCGTTCGCCGTGTTCTTTCAGCATTTTGTCTCCTTCCGCAGCCAATCTTTCCGCTCGACCTTTCGCTGCTCCTGTTCGAACTTCCACTTAGCTTCCACCTCGTCCGGATTAAGGCCCTGCTCGAGCAATTTTTTAAGCTGGTAGTTGTGCCTCCGCTTGTCAAAGTACTTGTTGTGCGCCGGGCCACGCCAACCGGCATGGTGATACGCTGGTCCACCGGAAGTTCCGTTAGCTTCGTGTTGATTAGGGCTTCAATTACCCCCAGAAATTCCAGAACGCACGGAATCGGAAAATTGAAATCGAAAGGCCTGCCGCTTCTCAGGCAGAAACCGCCTAATCGCATCCAAATCCTCGTCGAAGCTACTGCTCAAACCTGGTCCGCCTAACTACGAGCAGATTGCCAAGGCTTGCGGACGACCAAGGCCAAGACGGTGAAGAAACTGTTCTACCAGAAGCTATCGATCAGCATCAATGAGCTGGAAAACAAAAAGCAGAAGAAGGAGCTCATTCTGTACCCGAACAAGAACGGTACCGTGGCGAGCCTGCTGGCGGAAGCGGCCAAGGTGATCGAGTTCCACGAGACCAAGTTGCTGAGAATATCCGAGCTGTCCAAGAACCGACTCGCGCCCGGACCCGCCAAGGACACTCCTCTGGAAATACTCGTCCGACAGGAACTGGAACGTCTTGAATAAGCCATGCCCGAAGTAATTCAGGCGCATCTCAGCCGGATCGTACGATTTGAAGAAGATCAGCAGGACGTTCTGCTCGATCGGCTTCAGGTCCTGGTAGTCGTATCAGCTGGACCTAGTGTATCAACACGTGTTGGTCGCCTCGTTGCGCTCAGTACGACGGCACTGCTCGTCCAGCCGCTCCTGCAGTTCGTCCAAAATGTCGGTGCTTTTGACATCTTCCAACACCTCGTGAATCGTGGACTCGCGCACGTACACCAACATGTACGCGTTGCTGCTGTGCCGGATGTTCAGGTCGTTGTCGTGGCCGCCGTAGTTCTGCTCGATCGCCTCGTTGCGAGTGCACCGCGACACCTCGTCGTCGTCAAACTTGCACCACTTGCCGCCGTTCTTCGGTTGATGTATACCACGTAGTGGCCGCCGTGGTTGTCCCCGGAGTGTACGAGCACGGCGTGCAGGTTGTACGTGTCCTCGGGCTTCTCCAGGAACGGGTCCAGGTTGATCTTCTCGTCGAACTCGAACCGGTCGTTAAACGTTACGAAACTGTACGTAATGGGGTCTTACTGAAAGCGCATAAGGTGCAGATGCAGTACGGGGGGGGGGGGGGGGGGGAACTTGCTGAACAGGATGCCCTTCTCGGCCTTCTGCAGGCCGTGCTCGCCCGCGTCGTACTTGTTGTCGTCGTTGATGATTTCCGTCGCGATGTAATTCTTGAAGGACTCGTTGATGTTCTTTTTTGCCCTTGATGTTCAGCTGGATGTCGTAGAACTTTTCCGTGCGACGGGATGGTTCACTCCAGGCTGGTGCCCTCGGTGCCCTTCATTTTGTTTTCCGGCTTGGCGAGCAGCACGCGGAGAAATTCTGCATGAACGAGTCCAGCGCGTCCCAGCGGAAGCTCTTGGAACACACGCTGCAATGCCAACGCGACCGACTTGCACACGACGTCCGCTTGGGTTGGCATTTTGTACACCGCTTTACGCAGCTGATTCGTAAAGTATAGCGTCTGCAGCAGGGAGTTCATGTAGCAGGTCGCTCCCTGGTTCTTGAGGCCCACGTAGCCGGTGTGCTTCTTCGAGTCCCAGAAAATGCCCCGCAGAGGCTCGGCCGTGACGTGCACTTCCAGCGTGATGGCATCGTTCTGAATGTAACCGTTCTCCGGGTTGGTGGATGTCGTTCCAGTTCATTAAGAACGAAAAGCCCCAATCGTTATCGACGCGACTGAACACGTGACGGATTTAGCGCACGAACGGATCCCGGTTCGGGATGACCGAAAGCAGCCGCAGCTCGGCCGACGCCGAACAGCTCCAGTTTGCGGTGTCACTTTCGCCGTTACACTGCAGGAAGAAGCTTTGCTGGGCGGCGACGTTGTGTTGTTGGTTCGCCGCATGGCCATTATCTTCCAGGGCAGATTGCGCACGTAATACACCTGCGACAGGACCGAATCCGTCAGCTTGCTCAGATTCTCCACCTTAAAGCTAAAGGTCGCCTCCGACCGGACCTCGTCGTCCAGATTGTTCTGATCGTTCATGTTCATCTGTTTGGGGACCGGCGGACACTGCTTCGCCACCACCTCCGTTCGCTGGGTTTACCACTGTTATAGAGCTTGCGTATCCATTGCTTCTACGGTCTTGTCGTAGTCCATAGCGGCGTTCAAGGCCCCGCCAGCGGTCGGAAGAAATCTCAGCTCGGTGCCGATGTTGGTCCTATGCGGTTCCGGAATCGTACTCCTGCGACACGACTCAGACGTTCCGCAAACAGAACTGTCAACGTTCAACGCGAAAAAGGGGCAAAATAGCAAAATTGAAACCTCTGCCCCGATGACGGTCGATTTGCGTGTGGCTGGCAGAAGTGCTTTTTCCGTCGTCAAAATCCGCTCCTTCCGCCCGTTCCGGAAGTTCTCCGGCTGCACCAGCAGCGGCCCAACACGGTTCAGGTCCAGCGGGTGGTCACGGCATCGGAAGAAACGCACAAATTAGTCTAAATTGCGAAAAATTCTTGCAACCTGTTCGAAAAAAAAAGTTTTTGTTTTGATTTTGTTTATTGACGGTTGCAGCTAGCAGGCGATGCACGCTAAACAGATTTAGAGAAAATTGCTACTTTTAACGAAGAAAAATAAGGCATATTTGAATCAACAAAACGTTTTGCCTTCCTCACCTTACTGATGTTCGTTCGTTTGATGGCTAGTTCCACACTGAGTGCCACACTCAGAGCTGCCAAAGTGTTTCTTTGAAGAAACTCGCGCTAGTTCCGCACGAGTTTCACCGCCATCTTGGAACTGAAACTCTAGTGCCGAACTCGATATTTTTTCAGTTTCATGCGAGTTCCACGCACACTGACAAATGACGTTCGATTGAACCAAAACTGGCACCGACGAGTGCGGCACTCAGTGCCGCACTGGATCTTCAAACGAACGTACCATGAGGAAAGGCTATAAAATCACTCGAACTCAATGTCATTCCATTGACTTTCACTGACTGAGCCGATTTTGACCGTACTGGTCTCATTCGATTCGTTTTGGGGTCCCATAAAGGCCTATTGAAATTCATAAAGTTTGATCAAGTATTTTAAAAGTTATGCTAAAAAAACTGTTTCATACAAATTCTAAATGTTCCTAAAAAGAGGGTTTTTTCACAGAAACCATACATATTATATATTTTTAGAACGGTCATAAGACGACCATTAAGATGGCTTAAGAAAAAATTGGATTGAACCGAGGTGGAGTAAATTTTGGCTGATTTTAATGTGACGTACTTTATTACGTGACGCAAAAATCGGATTTTTAGACCCTCCCCAAAATTTCCATACAAATTTAAAAAAATTGTATGGAGCTTAACACGGCCTCCGACCCCCCAACTGCATTACGTGATAAAAGAACGCTCCCTAATACCCTCCCCCCCCTTAAAGTATCCACGTCCTTTGCCATGGACGCCCACACAACCAACGCTCAAGTAAGTTTTTTATTGTGATAATTCTGAATCCAATTATTAAATTTGAGCATTCTGTGAGGGGGAAATATAAGGATGCACGTAGGTCAGGGGCGACAATTTTGTGGGGTCACGGATCCTTTGATCCTTTGGCAAGATAGGCTGCCCTCTCAAGTGCCCCCCCATATTCAGTCAAAAATCGGCGCTGCTGACGTAGATATTGTAGTGTCCGGGGTGGACACGTAATGAAAGACCAGTTACAAAAAGAAACTAGCGTTTATTGCGTCTGGTTTGCTCGGTTGCTAACAACGGAATGACAATCTAAAGAGCGAGGCCTGACCGGCCTACTTGGATGTAACATCTCCCCTTAAGCCATCCTGTACGGAGTGGATTGAAGCGAAAGAGTCGCAGGAGATATCCGGTCGCCGACTGCGATGGAACAACTTCTTCAGCTTCGTCGCTTGAGTGATCGGCAGATTCGGTCATCTCGTCGTCCAGTTTGGGTGTGGTAGCGGTAGGTACTGTAGGAGCAGACAGTCCGAAATCCTCCAACAAGATGGTAAGAGGAGACAGCTGGGCTGGTGGAAGGTTCTTCGGGCTTTGAGTCTTCAACTTCGCAACGGAACGCCGGACCACGCGACGGCAGTCCTCGAGAAAAACGTTGTAAGTTTCGTCTCCGACTCGTTCGACGACCTTTGCTGACCTCCACCGCCGGGAGTTTCCTCGATGAACCCGAGTGAAGACAATGTCCCCGGGCTTGAGACTCTGCTTGGCCGTGGACGGAGATGGTTCGTGATTAAGCTGGAGCTCTTGATGTTGCATTGAACTTGGTCTGGAAGCGATGTGGTTCACCACGAAGACACCTCTGGAGTTGACCTTGGGCTGCTTCTTGGGCGCTTTCTTCAACTTGACTGGATGCTCGTCCTGCTCGGACGAGGAGCTGCTGGTGGATGTGGACGCGCTCGAAGTTCTGGACACACACCTGCAATACCCCTCTTTGTGGCCAACGCGATTGCAGGTATGGCACACGTGTTCCGAAAAAGGGCAGTTGCGGACGAAGTGCATCTGACCGCATTTCCAGCAGGGATAAGGAGGCGTTTTGGAGTCCTTTCTTGATGAGCGCTGAGCACGATGGTCTGCTTTTAGGCCCTCCTGGACCGCGTGAACCGCTTGTGCTGAACTTGATGGTCGTCCAATCAGCGTGGTGTCCGCCTTGAGGTTGGCGTAGCGTTGAAATTCGTCGATGAGTGTCTCAGGGTGACCACTCAAATTCCATTTTCAAATTCCCGACTTTTTCCCGACTTTTTTCCAGACTTTTCCAGAATTAAAGATAACTTAAAGATAACTGAACTTAAAATCTCGATCCAATTTTTTTTAAACTTCATCATCATTTTAAATCAAAGAATGATTCAAACATAATCGCTGTTATTATTCATTTAAAGGATTTAGAAAAATGTCAAGGTATTCATAACAAAATGTTTTTGCCAAGTTCCCTTTTTAATTTTGTAATTTTTGATATTGAATTTTTTAATCAATGCTAATTTATCTAGTGGTCAGTATTTAACTGTTTGTTTTTTTCAATTAAAATTTAGTTTGATATGATTGTGTTTTCCCACTTTTTTAAAGCAAAATGTTTGATGAGACTATTTTTTTAAACAATTTTATTGCAAAAAACTCAAAATTTCCTTGATTTTTTTTTGCATTTTCAAAATTTTCTTTATGTTTTAAAAACGTTTTTTTTTTTCAATTTTGGATTTTATGCGATAATTAAGTTTTCCGAAAACTGAAAATAAAGCTTTATTTATGGTAGGTAATTTACACATACTCACAAAAAAAAGTTCAAGGGTAACATTTGGAAAAAAACATATTTTAAATTACTTAATGAATTTAGTTAAACAATTAATAATATTTACAAAAAAAACATTGCCACATTCAATTTGGAATCTGTTTTCAAATATTCAATTTATGTGACAAAATTAAATAGAATCTATTAGGATTTATTTTTATATTAGCCCTAGTAACATTTTAGGTTTTAAGTAGGCCATAAAAGCCTATTTAGATCGTATGAGGGTTGTCAGAACCATGATAAAACCAGTAAGTTTAAAAATGTTACTAGGGAGTTTTTCATTGACTTTACCTCTTGTTTAATGAACAAAAAATAATAGCGATCATTTGATTCATAGAAAAATATTATGAAAATCTGTGTCAAAGACCCCAATATTCATTACGATTTTGAATGTCTTAAACAGCTTTTCAATACTCAAATATATTGAAATAGTCAAAAGAACTTTAAATTTAAAAAAAAAATTACTAAAGCAGAAATGAGTGACTTCAATTTTAAAATTGTTCAAAAGTTGAAAAATAATTTTCAAACAAGTATGCTCAGAATTCCCGACTGGAGATCGAAGCAAGCTGTGCCTGGGGTCGGACACGTTTTTTTTTCGTTTGCTGTCATTTTTCACTTTCTGATCGTCTTAAAATTTTCTTTAAAATTTGTGAAATAAGTTAAAATTTGAAGGTTTTGTTACAATTGTAAGCCATAAGAACATATGAAATTCGACTTCCACATCAGCGAAAGCAAAAAAGGCAGGAACAACAATCGCGAAGTGGTTGTTAATTCAAGCGTTGCTGGAACATCGAGAAAGAAGGTGTGGGTGGTGATCATCGTCCGTTTACTTCAAAGTCGTGTATCGGTACCAGGTCCGCTCCCCGGAATTCTACTGATGATTTTTCCTGCTGATGATTCCAGAGGAACGTGCCGAGAAGATTGGAATCAAGCTGTTGAAGATTTCGTGTTTTTGGTGAGAGCTTTCCATAATATTGTTCATATAACTCTTTCATCTACTCTAACATCCATACAATCCAATTAAGACAACTACGCCAATCTTACTAAAAAGCGGCCGTGGCCGACTGGCTACGTTATTCGCTTTGTAAGCGAATGGTCCTGGGTTTGATGCCCATCTGCTCCCAACGAGAAAGTTTAAGACTTAGAAATACTTGAAATACTGAATAAGAACGAAAAATCAAAGTCGCTTGAGTCGGGGTTCGATCCCTCGTCCTTTGAATTGGTAAGCAAAAATGCTAACCACTTGGTGAGCTATGACTGGAATGAGGAATACTGTTACTATCAACTATATACGCGCTGGGTCCTTGTCCATTTGACAAGGGTTCGGAAGTTCTAAATAACGTTTGAATCCGATTGATACAAACGTTCTTCAGGGCGGGGCTTGTCGATAAAGCTGAAGTACCTCGCGCTCGGCTAGCCAGCGTAGAAATGGGTCACCGAAGCTCGGCAGAGCTAACACCTTCCAAATGCCTATGCGAGTTATTTGCATGTATAGAATGTAGATCTAAAAATACATAGAAACAACTCAATTTGTAAGAAGTGGCCGCGTGGTCCCGTTTGGATGGTTGCACACACACACACAAGTATGCTCAGAATTCCCGACTTTTCCCGACTTTTTGACAAAAAATCACAAATTCCCGACTTTTTCCCGATTTTTTGCGGATTTTGGCGAATTCCCGACTTTTTCCCGACTTTCCCGATTTCCCGACTTGAGTGGCCACCCTGGTGTCTGGAGGCTTACCGGGTTGCCCGCGGTTTCGGCTTCGATGCGTGAGAGAAGTCTGGCACGAATGTCTGCATAGTGCGGAGCTTGAAGTCCGCAGACAAAAATCAAACACTTGAACTGCTCAATTTTCAGCTTTTTGAAGTCGAAGTCCTCACACGCACGGTTGACCTTCCCTCCGTAAGCGATGATGTCGTCGGCATCGGATTTGGTCAATTGTAGACATCGGTAGCGCTTGTTGAAAGTTGAAGTTTGGGCACCGAAAATTTTCTTCAGCGTTGCTATGGTATCAGCAAACGACACATCCTTCGGCAGCGTTGGAAGGATGTAGTTTACGTAACGACTGTGAGACGGCGTGTCCAGCTTCCTCAGCAGGAGTCGCACCTTGGCAGCATCGTCCAGCTTACCCGCATCCTCCTCGAAAAGGCTCTCGTAGCGCTGGAACCAGCTTCCGAAGGTCACGTCGTTGTCAGGATCGAAAGAAAACTCTGCGATGTTTGCTGACAGGTTTTCCAGGATTTGCTCCGTGTTGACTGGTGCCGGTGCTGCGGAAGTGAGCTTTGCAGGATCTGAGTGATCTGCAGGATCGCTTGCTGCACATCCGCCATGCTTCCGGGTCCGGCTTGGAATCCTCGTCGCCAATGTAGTGTCCGGGGTGGACACGTAATGAAAGACCAGTTACAAAAAGAAACTAGCGTTTATTGCGTCTGGTTTGCTCGGTTGCTAACAACGGAATGACAATCTAAAGAGCGAGGCCTGACCGGCCTACTTGGATGTAACAGATATATTCTTTTCAACTTTTTTATTAGGCCGGATCTCATATATTTTATTGAAAACGATGTCTGAACGGGTAATAAAAAGACGTTTTGCCACAAATTTTGAAAAAGTGGCGTCTTAATCGAATGTAATAAGTACTTAAGCTAAATTAATAGACCTACTGAAGGTAGGTACTTTATTGGATAAATTTACAATATAAATATGAGGAAGGCATCAGCCACCTAGAGGTGGATTAAGCAACGTTTTTTATAAAGAATGTATGATTATAACCATCACTTGTAGATTGGGTTGAATACCCAGACAAAAACCTACCCCAGTAGGTTCCGGAATATCTCCGTGGCCAAGTGACCAATTCCGGATGTCTTTATAGATTCTGAAAATAGAGATTTGTCCGGTTCTTTTGAGGGGTAAACGGGATTATTTGGTCGAAACAGGCCAAAGATACAGCATTTTAAAGGTTTTTTCGGTATCTCGCATCAGACGTTCGGACTGTAAGGGTTAACTATTGAAAAAGTCGTATGAAAACTTAAAATGGCGTTTTGACCGTGTCTGGACCAAAGAGCCTATGTCTGAAAATATTTTTATCGGATTCCTCGGAAAATTTCACATAACATATCAAAAAGTTGGCGATGTCGAACCGTACGTTTTGGAGATACGATTTTTTGAAAATAAAAACTGCGTTTTTCGACGCGCCACGCGCAAAAACGGGAAAATGACGAAATCGGCAAAAATCAACTTTTTCACTAAAACTGCGATAACTTTAAAATTTCAGCGATGACCTATACATGTCTGGGTACCAAAATTTTCGTAATTGAGAGACGCAACTTTTGGTACCATAACATCTATAGGTCATCGCTGAAATTTTAAAGTTATCGCAGTTTTAGTGGAAAAAGTTGATTTTTTGCCGATTTCGTCATTTTCCCGTTTTTGCGCGTGGCGCGTCGAAAAACGCAGTTTTTTTCAAAAAATCATATCTCGGAAACGTACGGTTCGACATCGCCAATTTTTTGATATGTTATGTGAAATTTTCCGAGGAATCCGATAAAAATATTTTCAGACATAGGCTCTTTGGTCCAGACACGGTCAAAACGCCATTTTAAGTTTTCATACGACTTTTCAATAGTTAAGCTAGATTTTTGGAACTTTTACTATTTTTCCCAAATAGCCAAACTCATCACCTTTCTTTTGCGTCTAAGACAGCTAAAATCGGATGAAATGGCGCGGAGATATGATTTTAGAAAAAGTGGTTTTGCGAAAAATGACGAAAATTGCCATTTTTTGAACCACCCTAGCACGATGTAGGCCACCCT
The DNA here is from genome assembly GCF_015732765.1 of Culex quinquefasciatus. Lineage (NCBI taxonomy): Eukaryota > Metazoa > Arthropoda > Insecta > Diptera > Culicidae > Culex > Culex quinquefasciatus. The sequence goes on along the minus strand of NC_051862.1, from coordinate 208,462,173 downwards.
AATGGCCAAACAAAAAAATACGGGTCTAATTATTTTGGCCAAGGAACCCCCAGAAAAATTTTGAGCCCGATCGGAGAACTTTTTTTTTGGTTTAGGCTCTTTTCAAATGGAATTGCTGTATATTAAAGAGATTCTGCAGGAGTTTATGCCTTAAAAAGAAGTACCGTAAACCGGGGTGACTTTGATAGGATTTCAATTTGTTTTTAGAATATTTTCCAACAGGTACGGTTTTTCTCAAGATTATTATTTTTAAAACATGTACTGGGGTAGACCACACAAAGTCCATGCACTTTTTCGGAAAAAAAGTTTTTTCAATAATGTTTAGAAAAATAGTTACGTTAAAAATTCTTAGTTTTAATTCCGGGGTGACTTTGATAGTCATAGTATTTCTTGTTAAAATCATATTTAAGATGTTCAAACTTTATTCGTACGCTAAATGTACCATCACTAAGGTAGCTGATATAGTTTTTAAGAAAAAAAATAAATGTTTATATTTAGTTTACTAAGTGTATAAGCTTTTTAGCAAAATACATATAAACTTTAGGTAAAATATTTGAATAGTTGGAATTTTGCCTAAAATTTGTTAAAACTAGTTTTGTTTATAAAATTATCGATTTATATTGCATTTTATAATGAATTCGAAGCACGAATCACAAGTTTTCACATTTTACATGAAATTCATTCAACTGAAATTGCCTATAAATTTGGAGATTTTTTTTAATTGTGTTTCAAAAACACATATCATTTATTATTTACAATATTTTTTAACCTTCTCCTAGTGGAAAATTGTCCAAAGAATCCGAAAATGCATTCCGTTTTCCGATTAAAAATCATGTTCATTGAGAAAATCATGACACTTTGAGAAGTTTAAAATAATGACTTTTATCAACATTTTCTTACCTATAGTTAACTAACTTTTTGAACTTGTCAAAATTTTATGAAAAGTTCTTCTTGAGGTACTTTGAACACTTCTCTACCATGGTCAGTATGTTTCTAAGCCATTCCTTGCGTATTTTAATTGTACTCTTCATTTTGCGGAAAAATCGCAAACCTATCAAAGTCACCCCGGCTATCAAAGTCACTCCGTTTTACGGTAGTAGAAGATTCATTTGAATTAATTAATTAAAAAAAAACTGGTTCCTCCGTTTGCGTTAACTGTAACAGATTCCGAAACCGGTCCTGCTATACCTGGAAGCTGTGCGTACGTTCGTAGTACTCCAAGTGCGTTGAATCATGCCCTCGTAACATCCGCGCAAACCAGCTCCACCAAAGAACTAAGAGATGCACTTTTGCATCTTCCACGCAACTCACGCAGTGATTAATGAAAGAAATTCCTCCTTGGCAGGGCGCTTGGCTTGGCGGCGGCGGTATCGCGCAATCAAGAAGCGATTCAGACCCCACTTGGGACACTTGTCCAGAGAGTATGGCCAACGGCGGCGGCTGTCGCATCTCGTCCACGTGATTCAATTAGAACTGACCACACCGCGTTGCACACCTGGGTGAACCAGTTTTCACTCTCACTCGCTAGTCTAATCGATCTCTTTGTGGTCTTGCAGCGATGCACACAACTGCTGGCTGGTTGGCGGTGCAACTTTAATTGCTTCGCGGCTTGTGTGAGCCCCGCTCAATGCACGGAAGGAAAACTTTCTATTTCATTATTTATTGTCCACAGACTCTGGAGGGTTGTTGGATGCTGCACTACATTTGCCTCTTCCTTCCCTCGCGGTGTGTAACATACTTTCAGGGGGAGGGGAGGAAAAACGGTATCATATAACATCGATTGCACTCGGATATGAACCGTTTCTGATCACTTGTCGTAAAACATGAGTTTATGCTTTCGCTCTCGTTGACTGGCTGGCGGTGTGGGGCTTTTGTGGTGACCGACGTGATGGTCACCGAAGACCAGCGGGATGCTGGTGACCATTTTTGATATGTGAGTTTTTTTCTAGATGGACAGAGTTGTATTTGAAATTTTGTTTGAAAAAAATATCCTCGTTGGAAAATGTTTAAGCTAACAAGGGCATTAAACCATTTTTCTAATCAAATCTATATCAATATATGGCCACCGATTTCAGAGCATCACAAATTGTATGGAAAAAGCTACGTAAAATCGAATTTCGATCAAAGGAGGCTGAATTAGCAACAAAGCAAAAAACGTCAACAAACAAAAAAAGGCAGAACGAAGTTTGTCGGGTAAGGCTTGTTTTCTATAATCAGAATTCTCTCTACTACAAATATATAGTCGTTATGCAACTTGCAGATGCATTGAAAATGATTTGTTTCTCAAAATAACAAAAAGTGACATAAGACAAGAAATTAATTAACGTCGTTTTACAACGATAAAATTATGAACCCACGAAAATTGTTATTTCCGTTTTTTTTATGTATTATACAATGATTCATTTACCGCTGTTTTTGTATTTTATATTAATAAATTGCATTAAAATGCAATAGATTGCATTAAAATGCAATAAATTGCGCACTATTGAGAGCTTATATTTCTTTTTTTATTTTCCTTTTTTTTATGAACCTAAGTTAAGCTGGTACACATTTTATTTAAAGTTTAAGTCACCCCCCCAAAAGATGGCCCAAAAAATCACGGGGCAAAAAAATATGTTTTCAAAAAACTTCAAAATTTCAATAAAAATTGAACTGCAATAAGCTAAAATCAAAATAAAATGCATTCCCCTGCGTTTGGAATAATTTTCGGTATGTTTGGGTTGATTTAAAAATCTCTTGAATTTTTGAAAATGTACTATATTTATTATCGCAAAAACTTTTTTTTCGCTTAAATAATGTTTTTGTCAAATCTAACTTTTTTTTAAGTAATGATTGCAAAACAACTGAACCAGTGTAAAATGCATTATAAAACACCTTTTCCATGCAAACCAAAGTAACATTTTTATTCCAGGAGTTCTACAAGAGCTCTTCAAGATAGCTACAGCATAGCAGTTTAGATCGCGGTAGGATAAAACTCTCTTCAAATACTCTTCCAAACTCCTGAAGAAGTTTTGAAGAGAATTTTATCCTACCGCGGTCCAAACTGCTATGCTGTAGCTATCTTGAAGAGCTCTTAAAGAACTCCTGCGAAAAAATGTTACTTGGGAATGTTGAAACTATGGCTTGTTCTTTCAATATAGTAGTTTATGCAACAAGTTGCAAAAAGAGGATTTTTTCAGAGTAGTGCGGTGCCTGTGTGGACGCTCAGTCCTGTTTTTTCGTGTTATTTTCCGTCTCTTTTGTGCCGCTGGCAGTGCTTCTAAGGACGCGCAGTCCTGTTTTTTCGTGATAATTTTCGTCTCTTTTGTGTCGCTGTTTGTGTTCCGATTATGTTCCACCAGTGCAAGCGGATGGTTGTTTATGTGCAAAGCGAAGAAAAAAAATCAGGATTGTGCCTGAATGAATGCTGAGTGAAGGGACGCGTTGGTTGGGGGAAATTATTCAATTATGGTTGTGTTTGTGTGCAAACTGAAAAAAGCAAAAAAAAAATGAAAAAATAAGAAAAAAACAAATCAGGATTGTGAGATGGATTTTTGCGGTGTTCATTTTGTGCTGTATTCGGGATCGTGAAAATCAGGAGTGAGTCGCGCTGTAGTTATAAAACAAGATCGATCTTGAAAATTATTCATATTAATCGGTGAGTTATTGTGTGCTTCAAGCCCTTGTGTTGAAAAGACCTTCCCATAGCTCCGTAGCTCGGAGGGCTCGACGTCGGTTGTTTGTGTGTTAAGCCCTCTCCATAGCATCGTAGCTCGAGAGGCAACGAAAATCAATACTAACAGAAAGAAGATCGGAAGACACTTGATGGTTGAGTTCGTCGCGTCTATTCCGTAACAAATTCATGAACTAAATGATTAAATAATTAAAAATCAGACTACGCTATCATTGCAGCATTGCGTTTAACACCTCATTTTATAAATAAATATTATTTGGTTTTATCTTTCCACAGCCGGCTGTCTAAGATTAAACCATTTCATTAAAAAATTAACAACAGTTAAACGGGAAATGTCTCATCCGCAGCATCCGATTGTTTGCCTTGAGAATAAAATATAATACCTTTCAACAAACACTATGATTTTGGGTCACATCATCATCTTCTATGATGAATCCTGACCAAACACCCTACCCTACTAACAAGTTTTCAGGTTCCTGGCGCTCGTGGGGTGTAAGCACAGAGTAAATCAGCTGCCCTAGTAGCAACCTGCGCTAACTAACATTCCCGTCCCTTAAAACCGAGATCTACAAACTGACATGGCGGGCGCCGTTGGTGGCCAATGACTGTTACCTATTCGCAACTGATCTTGTTTTGGCAATCATAGTTTTTATCTTTTCAGCGCATTCATACATGCTGTTGATAAGGGAAATACCACTTGATAGTCGAAGCCTATGATCAGTAGTGCTGAAAGGATATTACGGTTCTGTTCAGCAACGGAGAAGGACAACCATGGGTGGTCTCTCATGCTCATGCTCATGCTCATGCTCATGCTCAAGTTGCAAAAAGAGGATTTTTTCAGCACGAGTCGTACATTTATCCAACGAGGTTCACCGAGTTGGATAAATACGAAGAGTGCTGAAAAAATCAAGTTTTGCAACGAGTTCCATACAACATTTTTTGCAATTTCGAAAAACACCCATTGAGTGAAATTTTAAGTCTAATTTTCACATATTTTGTCAATAAATCGTTTAAATCAAAAAAATGTTGAAAAGTGTTACTTTTCGAAACAAGTGCTGAAAAGTTCAACTCTCATTGCAACCCATTTCAGTGCTGAAAAGTAGAACTTTTCAGCATTTATTTTGAAATGTGTAGCTATTCGATATTGCTATTTTTGGTACAGAAAAGTAGGCTATTTCGTCGTTCAAGAATGACAGGAAAAGTAAGTAGTTTCACGACGGAATTGCAAAAATTATATTTTTTTTTTTCTGTACCAAAAATAACAGAATCAAATAGCAACACTTTTCAAAATAAATGCTGAAAAGTTCTACTTTTCAGCACTGAAATGAGTGCTGAAAAGTTAAACTTTTCAGCACTTTTTTCGAAAATTAACACTTTTCAACATTTTTTTGATTTAAACGATTTATTGACAAAATACATGAAAATTTGACTTTAAATTTCACTCAATGGGTGTTTTTCGGAATTGCAAAAAATGTTGTATGGAACTCGTTGCAAAACTTGATTTTTTCAGCACTCTTCGTATTTATCCACGGAAAGGGGATCGATCGCCAAACCAGCGACCGAATTTTGTTGGGTTGGTTTTGCTGATATCAGCGAAATTTTTCTCTAAACCAGCAAAATTTTTCGCTGAAGTAGGTGGCTGCGCGAAATCAAATCCAGCAACTTGGTTTCGCTGGTTTGTTATTTCCGAAACGGTTTCTTTTCCAGCGAAAGTTTTCGCTGGTTTGATACACACCCTTCCGACAGCCGTCATAAATGTTTGTTATTGTTCACGTTTGGAAGCGATTTGTGGCAATCGAATTGCTTTAGGGGTTTTTTCAAAACAAAAAAGCATGAAAAAGTTCTGCATCAAGTGTTCAGTATTAAAATACATACTCAACAGGTGATGGTTCTTTTCAATGAAAAGAAGCACGTTTCCATAAAGTTCTCGCAGCAGAAAAATACGGTGCAGTGAAGCTGGAGATGTATTTGTACTGCTGCATAGATGAGTGCACAAATTGTCGCAGGTGGCAGCAAGAATCGTAGGCGAGGAACTTGACCATGGCCGCGGAACAGTTTTTGCTGTGGCAAGTAAGTACAACGAGGAACTTGACCAATTAATCTCTGGTTCTCAAATTCTCTGGTTTATTTTGGCATAGGCTTCTGCCGCCAAAACAAAAAAAACAAACGTCGGTGATAAAAAACGCTGATCCAGTGCAAAAAAACACTGGTCCAGTAGAAACATTCGCTGAACCAGCGGATTTTTCGCCGAAACCAGTAGAATAATCTACTGCTTGATTTTGGTACGAGCTGCTGCCGCCGGAAAAAAAAACCCGGACGTCAGCGATAGAAAACGCTGATCCAGCGTAAAAGAACACTGGTCCAGTGAAGAAATCCGCTGGACCAGCGAATTGTTTCCCAAAACCAGTACAATAATCTCCTGGTTGATTTTGGTGTCCTGCCGCTTTTCCAAACCAGCGAGAAAATTTTCTGATTCTAGCAAAACTGATCCCCCAAACAGCGACATTTTTCATCAAACCAGTGTTTTTTTTTTCACTGGTTTGGTAGAATTTCATCGGTTTCCAAACCAGCGAAAAAAATTAGCGATTCTAGGTAATTTTTTTGCGGGCTGAGAAATTAGCGACATTTTTCGCTAATTTTAGCGAACTTTATCGCGATTTGGCGATGGATCCCCTTTCCGTGTCCAACTCGGTGAACCTCGTTGGATAAATGTACGACTCGTGCTGAAAAAATCATCTTTTTGTAACTTGTTGCATAAACTACTATTTTATTGCCCCCTCCTCCCCTCCTCTCGACCCTGGCCAGAGCCGAGGGTTAAAAACTTAGAAAAATACTAGCTCCGCCCTAATATTTTTAATATTTAATTTTCTTTGTTATTTTTTTTTTCAATGTGACTTCCACCAAATGAATATAGAAATTCGGTTTTGAAACTCATGCATTTGACTCCGAGTTTCCAAAAATAGCCGAGCTTTTTTATAGCCTTTTATTTCAGAAATAAGATTAATTTTTCTAAGCAATTTTTTTAAACTAAATGTTACGTTCCATCCTCCTTCTAATCATCTTATAATATCAAGAATGCCTTTAAAAATTTTAAAAGTTTTTTTAATATTCTCATCTTTCAAACAAAGAATACATGAAAAAATATATTTTTTGCAGCTGCGATTGTGTTAAATATATTGACAGTCAATATCCTCCCTTAAAATAAAATCATAGGCTAGATAGATTAAGTTTTTTTTTTCATATTTTACTGAATTCCTGCTTCTTTTCTTCAACTGAAATTTTAAACTTAAATTTTACTACAAATTATTATTTTCTTATTTTATGTTTTAAAAATGTATTCCCAAAAAAAATATTGAAAAATTTGAAAACATTATTTGTAATATTCTTTTTAATTTTTTTGGTTCAATGGTATTTTAATGAAATTAAATTAAATAATTTGATAATAATGATGTATGTATGTATGTATGTATGATCCCCATTCCCGCAGGCAACTTGGTCCTGGAACACATGTGAGCGCTAGGTGAACAATTCGATCATCTTTTACTCCGTAATCTGTACACCCACGTGCATAAGTTTTTTTGCACGAATTTTAGTGCTACAAATACCGGCGCATATATCAAAATGGTTTCCCTCTTCCCTCCCCAAGCGCCAGAAATTTGTAGCGGGTGTAGGGACACTTTGCATAGACGCCCTTGCTCCCATCACGTCACTGAGGGTATGGAGCGACGAGAAATTAATAAGCATGTCCCCTCAGTCGAACCTTCATTAGAGAAGCAGGCAATCCACAACTCACAGCGAACGACCAAGGGAACACCCTACCGCGTATATAATATGGTTGGCGTAGTTGTCTTCAGTGAAATGTATGAATGTTAGAGTGGATGTAAGGGTTATTTGAAATTTTAAAATGGAAAGCTCTCACCAAAAACACGATTCCTTCTAAAACGGCTCAATTCTAATCGTCTCGTTATGTTCCACTCGAATCTTCATTTTTCTTGAATTCTTGTTTTGAATCTGTTTGATCAGCAGAACTCCCGGCAGCGGACATGGTATCCCACGATATACGGTAAGCGTCACATGACTCTGAAGTGGCCAGACGATGAACATCACCCACACCTACTTCAGTCATTCTTGATTGACGCTGTTATCGGCAAGGCCATCCAAAACACCCCCAACGCCGTCGTGGATCTTATGTGGCAGGAACTGGAACTGGACACACAGGAACTCTTCGTTAAAGGTCACTTTTTGAATGTTGTTCCTGCTTTGTTTGCTTCCGTAGTCGTGGAAGTCGAATTTCCAATGTTCCTCGAAAATAACTTCCGACGCACTTTCACCAGTTCCGCTGTTAGTGTTTGGCACCCGAAATAGTCACAAAGTCTTCTTATTTTAACTAATTTCGCACATTTTAAAGAAAATTTCAAAGATAAACGGGAGGTCAAAAATGACAGCAAACAAAAAACGCGTCCGACTACAGGCACAGTTTGCTTCGATCTCCTTAAATAATTTGATAATAATGATTAACAAAAAATATATCTTTAAATTTAAATTTATTTTTTCATTGTTATTATGGTGAGTATAAATTTTATTGTTTACTCTTGATGTAAATTTCTTTTAGGGTGGTAGCGATTTTATTCCTTAATTTAATGTTGAATAATTAAGTGCACAAATTTCATTAAAAAAATGATTTTTTAAATTAAGACCTTTTTAAAAAATGCTGTCAATAGTAAACTAGAATAAGTCAAACAGCAATATATTTAAAAAAAAATGGTACAAACCATTTTTTTAAAGTTTTAATCCCTTGGCTCATTGACGTCGAGAGGATTGTGGAGGGTAAATAATGTGTTTACAATTTATTACAGAAAAAAAAATTGCACCTGTTTTTAAGGGCCGATTGTAAATATTTGAAACGGAATGGTTTTGAATTGAAAATCCAAATTTATCATTGCATAACACGAAAATCTGATTTTTTCATAAATTTTATCCTGCTCTAGTTCCTCTCCTAACTCCGCACCTGTTGTGTCCCCATCGATGGCGAAGATTTTGCGCAGAGCTACATCATCTTTTTGCCATAAATAGTGAAATTACCCACTTCCATCCGTTTGGTGGCCGCGGCGCACCGTCCTCCATACCATGGCCAGCAGTGGCGCAAAAGATGGGTCCCGCTCCGATCGGGTTATGTGACTCGTATATACTCCCGGCCTTCGACTTGTGTATCAACTTGCGAGGTAACGGTCGTATTTATGGTTGTTACAAAAGTGGTAGATCATTATTTTCTAGTCACCACACAGCAAGGAGGAAGAAAATGACGACGACGACGGTGGCGGGAAAAAAACGCTAAACAAAATATGGATGGACCAAAAGGAGCGCGCGGAGAGCAGGCAGGTACAGGTCGTAAACCTGTAAGTGGTGCAATGAAAATGGAATTGCATCCAGGCTACAAATCTCCTTCAATCTCGGACAAATTGGAGCACCGATGGGGGGAATGTGTGAGTGTAATTGTAATTGTAATGGGAAATTAATGCAAACGGGAAATTGGAAAACGGTAGTGAGAGTGAAATTGTGTTAAAACTTCGAGTTGAGAAGTTAAAAACTTCAAATATTACATTTTGTAACAGCAAAATAAGTAATTCTGAAAGATACTAATCAAGTTCAAGAAGATTTCTCAACATCTCAACCTAATTAACCTCAGCAGAACTGTCCAACAAGTCGAACCAAACTGACGTTTCCCTTTCAACGTCCTGAACAGACCCAAGCTCGCCAACCCGCAACCTGTCAATCCCGTGCCTCGAATCTCGATCAAATTTCCAACGTCTTAATTGAGCGCTCAGATCAAATCACGATCGATGACGGACAGCAGTGTACTTCAAACCCCGACCCGGGTTCGTCGTCACCACGGACGATTAAATCTCCCCGCGGACTCTCCTTCTAATGGCCTCAGCGATTAAGTCTTTGAAATTGTGACTGCAAAAGTGCATCTCATGAGACGCAGTCCGACTGTCAACTTCCGTTCGCAGGGTTTGGTGGAATGTCATCAACCGGTGATGACGGTCGGTTTCCGGTGACCGGTCAGCTTGTGGTGAGAAACTGAGAAAATTGATTGCATACTTGCAAATTAAGGTGAACAAGTCTAAGTTTTTTTTAAGAACGGTGCTTTTCAGGAGCAGGAACTTTAAAATCAGCATATTTTTACCACTGGTGATACAATTTTTTTCTTAAGAAAAGTTTTTTTTGTTGTATTTATCAAGGATCTTTTAACTATAAGCCACCTAGAAAAGATCTTTTGCTAGAAAAACAGCGGATATGAAAATAGCAATTTCTGCATGATTTTTATTATTGAAAGATGATTTTTGTGTTTGAGCCGATTTTTTTATAAATTAGCTCAAACTTTGTAGGGGCCTGTCCTATGACCAAATAAGCCATTTTGTATCACCCGTCTATGTTTCGATTAAATTGTGGCAGCTATCCATACAAAAATGATACGTAAAAAATCAAAATTCTTTTGGTGGAATTTTCATATCGATTTAATGTTTTCATTGAAGTTCTTTGTATTAATGAGAAAATTTTAAAATAGGTAAACCTTTTTATGCAAAAAAAAATGAACTCCTGTGTTTATTTTTTTTTTAATTTTTGTGACATGTTCAAGGGGAAAAATCCTCGCAACACTTAGTTTTGATTTTTTTATATTGAGTTTTTTATTGAATAAAAAAAAAATCCATAAAGTGAACCGATATTGCCAAACGAAGTTAGTTTTCACTTCATAAAAAAAGTTTTAAGATTTAAAAAAGGGTCCATGAGTGTTCATTTCTCCTCCTTTTATGAAACTGTCCATTTCTAAAAATTAAAAAATGACTTCAGATTGCAGAAATAAACTGAAAAAAAAAACTAAAATTGTAGTTTTCTAAATTTTACCCAAAAAGTCCCCTATTTTCACATACCAATTTCTCAGCAACTAATGGTCCAATTTGCAATGTTATAAAATAAAACATTTGTAGTTTTTTACCAAAGTTCTCTGCACAAAAAAAAATAAAATCAAAACATACATTTTTATTAAATTTTTGGCCCTTCTAAAAAGTGGCAGTGCGTGGCCGAATGGTTACGCTGTCCGCTTTGTAACCGGATGAATCTGGGTTCGATTCCCATCTGCTGCAATCTTCCATCGGATGAGGAAGTAAAATGTCGGTCCCGTCCTTGGTTGTTAGGCCGTTAAGTCATTCCAGGTGTAGGAGTCGTCTCCATGCCATAAGTACAAAGAACACACCAAACCAAGCCTACTCCGGTGGAATCGCTGGCGGCGGTTGGACTCGCAATCCAAAGGTCGTCAGTTCAAACACTGGGGTGGAAGGTTCCTTGGAGTAGAAAGAGGTTTGGGTGCTCCCCCAAGAAGCTGCTTTTTTTCTGATGTCATCTAGTATCCTTGGAAACGAACAGGATTTTCAATAAATGTGAATCGAAGATTTTTTTTAACTTCAATTTTTTAAATGGTTAAAATGGATGAAAATAAACATTTTTATGCATGTTTCTATTGTGAAATTGTCTCAGGAACACGAATATGACAAAATTGTCATCGGAAAATTTGATCTAAGTGGTCCCCCGAGCAAAAATTTTCAACCAAAAAATTCACTAAAAGTAAAAGTGTCTATTAAATATGTTAAACTGCCTTACCCAAAGCGTTCTCAGTCTCAAATGGTAGTCTTAGATGTCCCCTCCCTACAAGCTGCAGGTTGAACCGAGTTGATATCTGGATGGAACACTTTTTTATCTGAGTTTGAAAATTATGCTATTTTTCACAAAAATTTCAATAACTCCTTTTAGATTCAACCAATGCTCTACCCTGCATTTTGTTGCATTTTTTAAGCTCTTTCAGATGCATTTTTAATTTTAAAAATTGGTTGAATTTTGCCTAAGTTATAGCCTTTTTAAGATTTTTCTCGTTTTTGAACCTTCATACTTTGTGCCCTGATTTGCCCCACTTCCCATTGACCTAGAGTGCTCATATTTTTGGCCAGATGCTAGTTTCATATGTACAAACAACCCCTGAAAATTTCAGGCAGATTGGTGAGGTCGATGCGAGATGGGTATGCTTTGCTCGTGGGCTCGCTCTTAAATGAAAAAAAAAAACATTTGATATTTTCTGAACTCTCAAAAAAAATCTTAAAATTTACACTTATGGACACTATTTACAAAAATTGAAATGCAGATGTTTTTAGTTGAAATTAAACTTTAAATGGTTAAATCTTGACAACGGCGCACTTTATAAAAGTTTCTGAGTAACATTTCTTTAAATTCCAAAGAAACACATTTATTAAAAACAATCCATATTTTCCTATGGCTCAAATTTTTACAGTTTTTGTCCCCTAAAATAACAAAACAAATTTAAATTTATTTTTGTTAAAAAATATTAAAGAAGAGATTTTTTCCGTGTATTTAATTTTAACTTGCTGAAGACATCTAATGTATCAGCAAATTACCCAAAAATTCACGAATTTTTAAATATTTGAGTGCCTTTTTTTGTAAGAGCTCTATGTTATATAAATCTACAAGTTTTTGAGTTTATCCTATAAGTGTTTTGCCAAGAAAAAAAAAAACACTTTGGAAACTTTTTATAATTGTTGTTTACATTCTTGAGTTTTTTTTTTCGTGGACTTTCAAATAAGATAAAATAGTCTAGATTTAGTAAGAAATTTCTTACACCCAAAACTGGCAGCGCTAGTCTGAGAGAATGATGGTCTCGAGTCGAGAGAATAGTGGTACCATTCACGGACGCTGTTCTCTGCTCTGCTCGAGATGGGCGATAGAACTATTCTCTCGAGGTTCATTTGCAAAAAAAGTTCATCCGTCAAACAAAAAACCAAAAGTGTCGACAACGGGAATCGAACCAGAGATCTTTGACAAACCAATCCAATGACTTAGCTGCCTTGGCCACCACAGCTTGGTGACCAAGGACAAGTCAGAAGTCGATGTATGACACTTGTTGGAGATTTATTGATTCAACTAACGAATGAACTCATTTGTTATGATGGTGTGAGTTGGTACCATTATTCTATCGATTTTGGCACTGAGCCCTCAATAAATTTTGAGAGAACGATTATCTCGACTCTGAATTTTGGGTGTAGTGTCCCCAACCCAATTTTTTATTGGTGTTTGTATTGGGTAAATATGGCTTCAACCGAAATATTTTATACTTAATTGTACCAGGCAGATAATAATCTTTAAAAGTGTGCTAAAAATCACAAAATAATGTAAAAATCGGATATTTATCGTTGCAGCAAACATATCTCACCATTACCAGATTATTTTATCGGGAGTTTTTTTTTTTTTAAATCCATTTTATAGTGAATTTTGCGACCTGGACCAATCGTTCATGTTTTAAATTGCACTACAAATTTAAAATTCCTTAAAAACTTGACCAAAATCCGACGTATTTCAGATTTTCGGTGGACCATAAATTGTCCCCGTTGTGGTCGGGGTCCGCTTCGGGGGGATTGTTGTTGATTTTGGCCGCCGCCACCACCGCCATCGTCCTCGGCGACAAGATAAAGCCGACGACCGGGAGTATGCGATCAAAAGAAGAGGGGACTTGTAACGATAATTTTTTAATTAAATACAAATTTTGATTGCTATCGCGCTGGGACCGTTTTCCATGGATGTTTTTTTTTTGGTTTTGTTTTTCGCATATCACATTGTGTCGTAAAACTGGAAATAAATTAATTGTGATAAAGGATTAATTTCGGATTTTGTCATTTTGGCTCTCTTTGAGGTCAGCGGCTGCTTCTGGCCCTGGCTTAAGCGGTACATCTTTGTTAGCAAATTCATCTGAGAGAGCCCAAAAAAGGCCTTTATTTCTGTCGGTACCTTCGTTTAGGACCCCAGATTAAAGCAAATTAACGACGGGCGAGAACGTGGCGAGACCGATGGTTGCGAGGGAAAATTGATTGAAATTAAATAAGCATCAACCGTACAATTTATAACTGATAATTGATACCGAAGCTTAATGAGGAGGTTTTGTAACCCTTTGGCGCTCTAATGAACCTTTTCAGCGTACGGGGAAGGGGTTGGCAATTTGTTGTCAGGCAGTTGGAGACGTGGGAAAAAAGAGTCACAACTGACTTCAACAACTGGCTACTGACAGGCAGCAGTAGTACAACCGGGGTAATTTGTAGCAATTTGCATCTCTGCACGCAGAATTGGAGCGTTATTGCTTCATTTAATAACACCGCGCTCCGCCGCCGCCGGTTTCAGTGCAAGTGGTAATGTTTAATTGCGACTGATGAGATGATGTCGGTCTTTAAGATGAGTCAGGGAAATATTATGACATTCTTCAGATGTTCGACAAAATGAGGTCAAAAAATAATGGAGATACTTTTTAAGAATTCAGTAGGCGAAAATTGAAATTTGAAACACTCTACTAGTACTCTAAATTCCTAAAAAAAATCATAGACATGAAATAAATTTGCCAACCTCGTAAAGATCACCACTCGCTTCAAGTCACGCCAATAAAACAAAAACTGGTCCACTAATTCAGCTCAGTGCCAAAACCTCCAATACAACTAAATTTGCGACCCCGATTACCTCCACCGTGATAACAGGGGCAAAAACTATCCAAAGCAATAAATCAGCTTCAAGTAATCCCATAAACTGATGAACCTCTCTCCTCCGAGAGCAACCAACCTGACCAGCCAGAGCCAATCGATTAGCATTCCTCACCATCGAAACGCCGTTGTGCCCCACTCTAGTCCTGTCGTCCTCGTCAAAAGAGGGCATTAAATTTGCCAAGATCTCGCCCAAACGATAGTGATAGCTACCCCGAGCTAGTTCAACTCAGGAGATGAAACCCATTTGTCAAAAAAGTTGCTGCCCGCGCCCGAAACGTAATTAAAGCTAACAGCTTTGCCGTTATATAAAGAGAGTCGAAACACGTTAATGCTGTATCGGCCGAGCTAGATCTGCCACCAACCATCCTAGGCTTAGAGCTCAAAAGCTCCTCGAACTTACATGGTTTGGACGACGCGACGCGACCATATCAGCATGAAATCTGCAGGCCATCCCATTTCGCCCGGCGATCATCTCCGAGTGTTGGCCATTTTTCCGAACTCTGTGGGTTTTATTGCCACTCCTGCCAGCCTCCTCATATAAAAAATAGTAGCTTATCCGGGTGAGCCATCGAGATCGACAAGTGGCGTATAAATTAATACGGTCGTTCTCCGAATGGGACACTTTTGCGATTTGGACACGTCACAGGAGTGGCTCCCACCGGCCGTGGCTTGTCGGCGAAGTGGTTAAGTTATTTTCAATTAATCGGAAAAGTATTAATTAAGCACACCTTAAACTTGCAATGAAATTTGAGATATTTTTATTTTCAGCTGACCAACAACCCGAAATAAACGAAATTATAAAGGTGTGAAGTGAAACCACCGTGAAGCAATTTCCCTTTGGATTGGGCGAGGAGCTGGCTGGTAAGAAGTCACTTTGAGTTACGAAGAATTTTGGTAGTTGTTGAAAAGGATGGTTCACGTCAAACCAATTTTTGCCATTTTTGTCATTTTTGTATTTTTTTGTATTTTTTTTGTAATTTTTGTCATTTTTGTCATTTTTGTCATTTTTGACATTTTTGACATTTTTGACATTTTTGTCATTTTTGTCATTTTTGTCATTTTTGTCATTTTTGTCATTTTTGTCATTTTTGTCATTTTTGTCATTTTTGTCATTTTTGTCATTTTTGTCATTTTTGTCATTTTTGTCATTTTTGTCATTTTTGTCATTTTTGTCATTTTTGTCATTTTTGTCATTTTTGTCATTTTTGTCATTTTTGTCATTTTTGTCATTTTTGTCATTTTTGTCATTTTTGTCATTTTTGTCATTTTTGTCATTTTTGTCATTTTTGTCATTTTTGTCATTTTTGTCATTTTTGTCATTTTTGTCATTTATGTCATTTTTGTCATTTTTGTCATTTTTGTCATTTATGTCATTTATGTCATTTTTGTCATTTTTGTCATTTTTGTCATTTTTGTCATTTTTGTCATTTTTGTCATTTTTGTCATTTTTGTCATTTTTGTCATTTTTGTCATTTTTGTCATTTTTGTCATTTTTGTCATTTTTGTCATTTTTGTCATTTTTGTTATTTTTGTCATTTTTGTCATTTTTGTCATTTTTGTCATTTTTGTCATTTTTGTCATTTTTGTCATTTTTGTCATTTTTGACATTTTTGTCATTTTTGTCATTTTTGTCATTTTTGTCATTTTTGTCATTTGTGATCATTTTGATCATTTTGATCATTTTGATCATTTTGATCATTTTGATCATTTTGATCATTTTGATCATTTTGATCATTTTGATCATTTTGATCATTTTGATCATTTTGATCATTTTGATCATTTTGATCATTTTGATCATTTTGATCATTTTGATCATTTTGATCATTTTGATCATTTTGATCATTTTGATCATTTTGATCATTTTGATCATTTTGATCATTTTGATCATTTTGATCATTTTGATCATTTTGATCATTTTGATCATTTTGATCATTTTGATCATTTTGATCATTTTGATCATTTTGATCATTTTGATCATTTTGATCATTTTGATCATTTTGATCATTTTGATCATTTTGATCATTTTGATCATTTTGATCATTTTGATCATTTTGATCATTTTGATCATTTTGATTACTTTGGTAATTTAGGTAATGTTTGGTCTTTTTTTGTCATCATCACCCTAATGCTGCCACAAACGTCAATTGATATGTACTCGATCGTCACCACGAAGAAAACCAAGCTGGGTAGTATGTATTACAGTTGGGTGTAATGTCACTAAAGTCCTCCCAAAAACCATGCCTGACAGTTTGCGGTTTTCGCACCATTCCAGGGAGGTGTCCGCTGCTGCGGTTGAACTCACGCGCGTGACGGTAACGGTACGCTGTGCTGTGGAAGAAAGTGTAGTTGAAATTGGCTGTCAAACATTTAATTATCTCTCGGATGGTGTTGACAGCTGACGGGACGTCGTCCTTGGGGGGACAGTTGAGAAGAAACTGTTTCGTTTGTGGGTTGGTTCATGGGTGGTCCGAACAATCTGATAGATGGTAAGTGAATTGTCTTTTAAACCGATGAAATTATTAAATAAACTTTTGTTTTGCTTTGCTATGAAGAAAGAGAATCAAATGTTGAAAATGAAATGTCGCAAAACCAGCTCCAAAATTCTCGACAAAAAATGGTCTCGACCAAACCTAGTTTCTCTATCGAGGCATCGTCCATTCCTGTTCGACCAGTTTGGGGACATCGCAGCGTCTAGATCTGTGGCTAGGCCAGTGTCCTAGCTTCGATCTACTGCGGTCAACGAGGCAGAGAGGTCCACCCCGTATAAACCACACCATCGCGCGCGCTGATTTATCCAATCTCGAGCGCCCACACACAACTCGCCAATCCTCCCGAGTCAGATTATCTCTCGGACTCGAGTCTTGTGGCGTAGCTTTGGCGCGATTCCAAGGCAATCCAAAAGGAGAGCATTTTCTATCGCCCGCGTTGTCTACATAAATTTGAGGCCTGCTTGCCCGGTGTGTCCAACGACGAACCATTTCGAATCGATGCCGGGTCGCGACGTCGTCGTCTTCACGTGGTCTTCCCGGGCTGTGAGGAGAACCTCATCCTACTCACCTTGGTTAGTTGAGGCATGCAAAAAATAGTCACCAAACCTAGGAGACAGGGCCGTCAGTAAGGGGTTTAGTGTCATGTAAGTTGTATCTTTATATTCTAGTCAGTATTCTAGCACCTACCTTCTGCTTTCTAGCTCCTAAAAAAGCAAAAAAGCAAAAAAGCAAAAAAAGTAAAAAAGCAAAAAAGCAAAATAGCAAAAAAGCAAAAAAGCAAAAAAGCAAAAAGCAAAAAGCAAAAAGTAAAAAGCAAAAAGCAAAAAGCAAAAAGCAAAAAGCAAAAAGCAAAAAGCAAAAAGCAAAAAGCAAAAAGCAAAAAGCAAAAAGCAAAAACCAAAAACCAAAAAGCAAAAAGCAAAAAGCAAAAAGCAAAAAGCAAAAAGCAAAAAGCAAAAAGCAAAAAGCAAAAAGCAAAAAGCAAAAAGCAAAAAGCAAAAAGCAAAAAGCAAAAAGCAAAAAGCAAAAAGCAAAAAGCAAAAGCAAAAAGCAAAAAGCAAAAAGCAAAAAGCAAAAAGCAAAAAGCAAAAAGCAAAAAGCAAAAAGCAAAAAGCAAAAAGCAAAAAGCAAAAAGCAAAAAGCAAAAAGCAAAAAGCAAAAAGCAAAAAGCAAAAAGCAAAAAGCAAAAAGCAAAAAGCAAAAAGCAAAAAGCAAAAAGCAAAAAGCAAAAAGCAAAAAGCAAAAAGCAAAAAGCAAAAAGCAAAAAGCAAAAAGCAAAAAGCAAAAAGCAAAAAGCAAAAAGCAAAAAGCAAAAAGCAAAAAGCAAAAAGCAAAAAGCAAAAAGCAAAAAGCAAAAAGCAAAAAGCAAAAAGCAAAAAGCAAAAAGCAAAAAGCAAAAAGCAAAAAGCAAAAAGAAAAAAAGCAAAAAAGCAAAAAAGCGAACTAAAACGACGTTTTATCCCAGAATCCAACAACCCTTGAAACGCCCCTGCCTCCCCGCCAAGCGGGGACACCCGAGATCTGCTCTCGCTGGCTGCGATAGAAACGGCGCGATGTTTGCAAAATATACGCGACGTGAAATGGCGCATTTATCTGAAATATAATACACAAAAACACATTACGAAATAATTTATAAAATCGAATTTCATAAATTTTGCTTCGAGCAGCCAGCGGCGGCGGTCGTCCCTGAAGATCCACTACCGAGCTCGAGTTAGTGGTGAGATGAAATTTATTTCTGTAATTAAAATGGCCGATTCAGTTCATGCTCACATCGGGGTTGGAAATTTGTGTGTGTGTAACGTTACAGAAAGAGCGCAAATCGGATTAACTAGCCACCCACCACAGCGCGCGTGGTTGGCCGATTGCTAATTAAAAGTGAATGATTCCGATCTTGATCAGCGGCAGCCATAGCTGGGGAGGTCTTTTCTCGGAGCAGGAGAAATTTTCCCGGCTCGGGCATTCAGCGCGCATTGCTCGGATTGAGATGGACCGCCGATATGGCCATAAATTGCTGGAATTGCACATGTTCGCAGCCGTTTGGAGTTGGTGTACGGAGGTAGCTGAGGCTGGTGTGGTGGAGTTGTGGCCGGGTGTCAGCGTAATATATGTGATGAATGTCTAGCGCGGAGAGATCGATCTGGATGGGATTGAAGATGTGAACAGACTAACCTGTTACTTCAGGGGAAAAATTCTCAAAAATTAGAGCGCCATCAATCTTGTTGTGACCTATATCTGAATCGCTCCAAACAACGTTCTCACTTTCGTACAAATTATCACCTGTCCCGATCCGACCCGCAGGGCCCGTAGTCACACACTAACCAAATTAGCGACAATCAAATCCCGTTAGCCACGATTGTCTTTCAGATCATCAACGGACACAGAACATCATCATTCCCCCAAGATTCGGGCCCAGTTTAGTTTCGAGTGACCAACGATTATGAAGTCATCAGCGCAGATTTGGGTTGCACTCGGCGTGGCCATCAGCCTTTTCGGCACCGTTTGTGGACTAAGTGCGATCATCAACCACCGGGCGAGCAATGATACGGTGGAGATTAGCAGGAGTCGGGCGGAACGATCCCTGATGTTCCCGTACAACAGTGCTTTGGGGGTAGGTGATCAAAAGTAGTGGAGGCTGTGTGATTGGGTGGCTAATGATTTTTTTGGGGTTTCGTTTTCCGACAGTTGATTGTGGCCATTGCCGTCCCGTTGAAAGTTCCGGATCGTAATATCTTCATGTCGTACAACTTCGAAGGGAATTACAACAGTCCTCAATCGACGAACGTTTTCACCGAGGGGTTCTTCAATTGGGTAAGGCGATTCGTTGAGGATCATGAAAATGGTGATGACTTAGGAGTTCGTTTACTTGGTAGGTTCGTGGAATTGCCCCAGTTCTGGAAACTCCAGCTATTGCAATTAACAGAGCGTTGGACGGAGATCCTGAAGTTGAGTATGCTGAGTCTACAACGGTAGCGGATGAAGAAGAGTCACCCAAAGTGACTCGCGCGATCCACACCAGAACTCCGATCTACACCCGGAAGAAGGTCTACCGAGCGATTGAGTCACAGTTTATCAAGTAAGTTACTAGTCAGATCAGGGAAGCAAGTTCTACCAAGATCTTCCCTTCCAGAAATGGTTTCAACGGAAAGAAGTGCCTCCTCCGACTCATCTGCGAAGCTTCGGAGATCCCGGTCCACGAACACAACGGCATCCTCGGCGACCTATTCCACATCGTGCTCAGTCCTTCAACCTCCAAGGACGAAAACCTACCCCCGGAGTTCTACAAGGCCGAACGCTTCGGCGTCCAAGGACACTGCCACAAGTACCGGAAGCACTGCCAGGAGAACGTATTCGACCTGTTCAGCGTAATCATGTAATAAATTAGCTCTCTGTTCACCAAACATTGCTGGAGACTGTCAATCACGCCGATATCACAACCTCCAAACCAAGCTAAAGTCTTCGACACCTCATTAAGTTATCTCTCTCCAAAACGCACCTAAAAGGCATAATAAATAGAGTGCGAGAGACCCCTTCGGCAATCTGGTGCTCTCATTTTTGGTATAATTAGATGTGTCAAGAGACATACTTCGGTGACGAGCGCGTCGGAAGGTGACAAAAAACTGGTCAACTCGGCGTTCCGAGCGAGGCCACGAAAACACAAATCAAGTTATGCTCACCGCAAGACCAGCGTGAATGGGAATGTACGTGACTTGGGTGTTGGACTCAACGCAGCCAGTGGCGGCGGATCGTAAAAGTGAGAATTTATCAATTAATCCCCGCGTCTAATGAACATGTAGAGAAGCGTTCAGACTACCTGCTGGTCGAGCGATGCACGTTGACTTGGCCGGACTTATGATATGTGGCATAAAAGTTTAGTGCCCCGGTGAGATAATGTGTCACCCGATGACCATCTATGGGAAGACTTCTTGGGAAGGTGAGTGTGCGTAACATAATTAGAGTACTTACGCAGAAACAGACAGTTCACGTACGTGAGTACATAAGGGTAATTATCTTGTTGCATTGGATGAATTGCTTGAATGAAATGAGTTGTGAGAAGAAGTTCCTCGACTCCAAACCCCAGATAGATGACGCAACATTCTAGTTTTCCACGTCCGTCCGTTTTCACTTTCATGACGCACCTAGAGCCTGACCAAGTCTACCCGAGTTGCATCTGCTCCGGTTTAGACGACATCCACGCACATTTTGCCTCTTCATCATCGTCCGGCCGTCTTGTAGGTAATTATTAGAGACTACGGCCGCAGGCCGCCCCGACACACGCACTCAGCCCAGAACAACCCCCTCTGCCTCTAAACTGCCCATAACTTGTTTTTCCTTCGGACACCTCTCCTAAGGCTCCTGCTGCTGCGAACCTCGCCTTCGTCCTCACCGTGGTGTGGCCGGAGATTATGCAATCCCCCACACATCTGCAGCAGCTTCAGAGCTTCAGCGTCGTCGTCGTGGTGGTGCTCTCGTTTTTTATGCAATATTTGATGTGCCCGACATCGCGATGGTTTTAGTGTCCGTCCGAGCGCGCGCACTCGTGCGTCCTCATCTGTCCACCTCTGAATTGTGGGGCCAAAGGAGAGCAGAACTCTGATGAATATGTTATTTCTTAATAAACTTTGCAATATGTGTTCTAAAATTTAAAAAGATACTTGAAAAACAAAAAAAAATGTTATCACCTGAACGCACTCCTACAGTCTTGTGAAGCCAACATCGAGGTTATGCAAATAAATAACTGAACCTAAATATTTGATAATTCCGAAAATAAGCACTCAAAATAAAGATCAATTAATCGAGATTAAGCGTAAGTGTTCACTAAGAACACCAAAAAATGAATTTATTTTTATCTCCTGGCAGGGTTGTTAAAATATCAAAATATCAGCTTTCAGCAACTACAATTATCTCGCCTGAATATTCATGCCTCAAATACAACTGCTCTTCTCTCTTCATTGAAACTCTCAGCGCCGAACATAGCCGAACACATTTTCGTGTTTACCCACTCGCGATTGACATTTTCCTTTTCTCTCTCATTCTCGCTTCCACAAACATCCTACCGCAACAGCGTTCAACCACAAAAGCCGCCACAAAACCAATTTTGCAAACGCAGTTTGAAGGTGCGTCATGCGTGGTCGGCTCCTAATTGCCATCTCGCGTTCTCTCATTGCAGTTTTCGGAGAGATTGAGAGACTCAGCGGTGAGAGCGCATAGTCGAGGAAAAGGGAAGGAGTGATAGAGAGAGAATGGCATCGCTGTGAATCACGAGATACAAGAAGAGATCTCACAAGCTATAGTGACGGTCGCTATACTCTCGGATATTTTTGGTGCAGAGATAATCTATTGATAGCTTTTCTATCACTATTTTGCAACACTGTCTCCTGGTAACTCAGATTACTCATTTTAATTTTAAGGACCATCAGTGATATTTTACGTAATTGCTTTGGAATTGTACAATCGAAATTGTTAAAGTTTTTTCTTTTAAAGATTCAAAATTAAAGTACGAAATTTTATTTAGTACACTCCATACTATATGGAACTGTTCTAAAGTACAGACAGTGCAAAACTCAAAAGAATTCGAACAATTTTAAAAATACTCAAATTTAAATAATTCAAGGAAAATATCCAAGAATTTTCAATTAAAATTGGAATGTCTACAATACATTGAAAGGCTTTTTCAAATTTAATTTTGGTTTACAATTTAAATAAAATTGATCCAAAAATCATATCAATACGAAAATTAACAGTATTTTTTTTCTTGTAAAATATGGATTTGTAAAAAGCTGGTGGTGTAGCTAGGTAAATAGAGCTCCGAAAGCTTTGAAATTTTGATTTACTTAATAAAACAGTTTTCTGCGAGGCCTCCCATAAACCACGTGCACTTTTTTGTATGGACAACTTTCCAAAAAAAACTGTCCGCGTGGTTTACGGACGGTCCCTACCCACTTTTTTTTTGGACACTTGGGTTGGCCACAGAGTAATCAACAAAACTGCGATTTTTCTGAAGATATAACTCAAATTGTATGTTTCTATTATTGGTATCAAATGTAAAGAAAACAAAAATAAAAAAATTAAGAATAATAATAACAATAATAATACTTTTTATTAAAGTAAAAAAAGTGACAACAGCTAAAAACAATTTTAAATGCATTTTCCTCCGTTAAAAATCACTTTTTAGCATGTTTGAGTTAATTTACAAATATATTATTTTTTTGTGTAATTTCATATACAGTACCGCAAAAAGTAATTTTCCGTTGAAACTTTATTTTTTAAACCAGTGATTACCTACCGACTGTACTGCTGTAAAATGCATGTTCCATGTCTTTTTTCATTGCAATGATGAAATTTTGGTTTATTATTTTGAATTTAATTTTGTTTTGCTGTTGATCTTTTTTTCTTTTTTTTGCAAAAAAAAACTTATTGAAATCATTTAATTTGAAAATAATTCCATAAAAAAAAATATTCAAAAAAATACTTGATTTTTCGTTAAATTTATAAGAATGAGGATTCCCAAATTAAAAAAAAACGCCTTTAAAGTTTTGTAAAAATTTAGAGTATTTAAATAGTTTCTATTATTATGTTATATCCTTATTGCAAAACCATATAATTTTATTTTTTTGTTCAACTACGAAATATTGTGACAATTTTTGGTACTTAACAAAAACAGGATGGTTATATAAAGTTATGATATCCTAGGAAGATAAAAATTTTGCAACATAATTTTTAACGACTAACTTTAATTGAATTTATGCAATTTTTTTTGTTTTATTATAGAGACTTTTGCAAATTGAATTATTCAATCAAATGTACAATTATCACTCGATGATTGAGAAGATTATAGTAAATAGGACCTTTAAAAAATTCGAGAATTACGAAAAAACCAAAAAAATATGTTTGACGCAAAATTACTTTTACTTAAAAAAACTTATAAATAAGAGAAGAATAATCCACAAAAATAGGCCTAAAATTAATTCACAACAAAGTAATTCTCCAAAATTTCGCAAATATTTTTTGCAATTTTTTGGTTTTCCTTTTTTTTGTTTTGGTTGAAATATTTTCAATGTCAAAACAAGTCTTTCGTACAATTTCAGGTAAGTCTCAATGCAATTTTGGGTGTGTAAATGTATGAAACTCATTTTATTGAGATGGGATTGTTGGAGCAAACTGGTTTAACGGTGCTCATCAACTACAGCTTTTGTACCCTGATTTTCATTACAGACATTTTAGTATCGTTAAAATTACGGGAACTATCAAAATATTTTTAAGCATCCCCTAAGCTACTATTTACATTAAGATTTACATCAAAATTTGTCAATTTTTACAATCATTTTTTTTCAAGATTGGGTCCGTAAATTCAACAATTTTGGAATAAGAAGACAACAACTTCTTTGGTTGCTGTGTACCCTTAAAATTATTTAAAAATATTTTGGAAGCAAAATCGAACTTGTATTCGAAAAGTACATTTTGATAAAAAAATACTGTTACTTTGATTTCTTTTGGTTTTTTGCCTCGGATTCGTGATCAGGGACAAAAGTTACCCCTTAGGACAAAGTTTCACGCAAATCGAAGAGGGGTCGGGGCAACTGCTGTGTGAGTTGGCGGAGAATTACCCCTCTAAAAAAACAATTCAGAAGAGCTTGGAAAAAAACCAATAGCTTTCTCTCTGGATCTTTGAAAATCGAACAACTAGTTTCTTGGACAAAGCATCACAAAAAAATCGAATCGATGAAAATGAATTTCTCTCAGTGTTTCCTAATTAGCTTGTTATTTAAAACTGACGATATCTCAGAATCTATTTTTCGAATTTTCTCTGATCATTTCAATAAAAATATTTTGAAAAATATTATAATTTGGTCTATAATATGAAATGTGAAAAATTGTATTGTCAATCTTATCTGGATTTCCTTTTTACTTCGTTACTTTTTCTTTCCTGAAAGAAAAAGTAACGAAGTAAAAAGGAAATCCTGAAAGAAAAAGTAACGAAGTAAAAAGGAAATCCAGATAAGATTGACAATACAATTTTTCACATTTCATATTATAGACCAAATTATAATATTTTTCAAAATATTTTTATTGAAATGATCAGAGAAAATTCGAAAAATAGATTCTGAGATATCGTCAGTTTTAAATAACAAGCTAATTAGGAAACACTGAGAGAAATTCATTTTCATCGATTCGATTTTTTTGTGATGCTTTGTCCAAGAAACTAGTTGTTCGATTTTCAAAGATCCAGAGAGAAAGCTATTGGTTTTTTTCCAAGCTCTTCTGAATTGTTTTTTTAGAGGGGTAATTCTCCGCCAACTCACACAGCAGTTGCCCCGACCTCTTCGATTTGCGTGAAACTTTGTCCTGGGGTAACTTTGTCCCTGATCACGAATCCGAGGTCCGTTTTGATATCTCGTGACGGAGGGCGGTACGACCCTTCCATTTTGAACATGTGAAAAAGAGGTGTTTTTCAATAATTTGCAGCCTGAAACGGTGATGAGATAGAAATTTGGTGTCAAAGGGACTTTTGTGTAAAATTAGACGCCCGATTTGATGGCGTACTCAGAATTCCGAATAAGCGTATTTTTCATCGAAAAAAACACTAAAAAAGTTTTAAAAATTTTCCCATTTTCCGTTACTTGACTGTAAAAATTTTTGGAACATGTCATTTTATGGGAAATTTAATGTACTTTTCGAATCTACATTGTCCCAGAAGGGTCATTTTTTCATTTAAAACAAAAATTTTCATTTTAAAATTTCGTGTTTTTTCTAACTTTGCAGGGTTATTTTTTAGAGTGTAACAATGTTGTACAAAGTTATAGAGCAGACAATTACAAAAATTTTGATATACAGACATAAGGGGTTTGCTTATAAACATCACGAGTTATCGCGATTTTACGAAAAAAAGTTTTGAAAAAGTTGGTCGTCATCGATCATGGCCATTCATGGTCACCCGCGACAGACACGGACGACGAAACAAAGAGAAACGCAAAAAGTAACTTTTTCAAAACTTTTTTTCGTAAAATCGCGATAACTTGTGATGTTTATAAGCAAACCCCTTATGTCTATATATCAAATTTTTTGTAATTGTCTGCTCTACAACTTTGTAGAATATTGTTACACTCTAAAAAATAACCCTGCAAAGTTAGAAAATACAAGAAATTTCAAAATGAAAAATTTTGTTCCAGATGAAAAAATGACCCTTCTGGGACAATGTAGATTCGAAAAGTACATTAAATTTCCCATAAAATGACATGTTCCAAAATTTTTTACAGTCGAGTAACGGAAAATGGGAGAATTTTTAAAAGTTTTTTAGTGTTTTTTTCGATGAAAAATACGTTTATTCGGAATTCTGAGTACGCCATCAAATCGGGCGTCTAATTTTTACATAAAAGTCCCTTTGACACCAAATTTCTATCTCATCACCGTTTCAGGCTGCAAATTATTGAAAAACACCTCTTTTTTCGCATGTTCAAAAATGGAAGGGGTCGTACCGCCCCTCCGTCACGAGATATCAAAAAACGGACCTCGGTTTCGTGATCAGGGACAAAAGTTACCCTTAGGACAAAGTTTCACACAAATCGAAGAGGGGTCGGGGCAACTTTTCCCGATTTCGTGTGAGTTGGTACACCCAGAACTGGGCATCGGCATACGAGAGGATAAAGAGCACGATTCGGTAGTAAAATGGTACTGTGTGCGGACGGAGAGGATAAATCCCGAAATTACCGAGAGTACTTTACTCATGGTTCATTTTCCAAAAAAGTTCATCTATCAAAAAAGTACCGGTACCGAGACTCGAACCCAAGACCTTCGGCATATTGAACCGTGCCTTTGCCGTATGGGCCACCATGGCTCGGTGACTAAGTGGCGGTCGTTTGTCCATATAAGCCACTCATAGGATGAAATGTTCCAATGAACGAATGAACACGCGAGAGGACTAAACTCTCGCAATATAGCACTTTCCTCACGTTTCTTTTCGTGAGGACTATCCCCTCGTTCTTTAACTTTGGGTGTAGAGAATTACCCCAATACGACAACAGATTGTAACGAAATCAGAATTTCCTAAGACCCTTCAAAGCTATTGTGATCCAATGTTAAAAAGAAAAGTTTTTCTCAAAAATCAATCTTAACTAATTGAAAACTTCCGTTTTCCAAGAGAATCGAGCAAGATACCACAAGTCCTTCTACTGCCCCTCTTCCCATCGCCGTTGGTGTTCGGTCTTCTTGTCTTTGGCCATGTCGCGGGGCGGGGTCTTCGAACGGCGATAATGATGTTTATGAAAATAGATGGATGAAGTGGCTTGTGGAGCAGCAGCAGCTCACTCGAGGGGACAACCCCATCGGCACACACACACACACACACGAGGACATAACTAGCTGGAAAAACAAAAATGGATGTGTGTCAGTTGACCAGCAGCAGCAATGGCCTCAGCAAAGTGGCCACGCCAAGATCTGATGTGTGTGTTTTTGCTCGTCTGCGGGCGTTGCGCGGCGACAAGAGCATTGAAATCGAAAGTTGTTGCGGATGGGACTGACCATAAGCCGGGCCACGCCAAGAACTGGTTTTGGCTTGGTGGAGCTGCGCTGACTGGGCTTGTGATCCAGTTCTGGCCGCGGGTTGAGCGTAATGGAGCGTTGATGTTACGGAACTTCCTTGGCGAGATAACATCATGCAAGCAGGGGGATTGATGGTTGATAGAAGGTTTTTTTTATCCTATCCAAGTGGACATCTACGAAATCTCGTTATTAATGACAGCATGGAGTCCTTCCTTTGATGGCGTCTCAAACTCCATCCATTTTCTGCCTTAATCCATGTCGCAGATATTCAAGTTTGATGAATTCCCTCTCCACCTCAACGACGATAGGATTAGTCCACTTTGACGAGCAGGTCGAGGACGAAGTCTCCAATTTTGGGGAGCGGGAGCTGTGCGAGATGATATTTTAGGAATGTGGTTCAAGTTACCAGCAGCAACCGCCTAGTCGAGGGTCGTTTCCCTGTGGGGGTGAAACTGAACCCGCGCTGAACTACGGACTGCTACTAGGTCGAGACTCAATTCAGGTAGGTACAGCTTAGCGAGGGACACACCTTAGCTGCCAAGACGGAGCCTCCATTAAAATGACCGCCGCACACAGCGGAGCACGTCAAGGCTTCCGATGAGGCTTAGGAGAAGCCCCCTTAGGCCTATCAGCAGCGCAGCTGCCGACTGAAAAAAAAAACCACGCGCTCCAAATCCGTGTCAAGGTGGCCTCTCCGAACTCCACCGCGCACCATGTGTTCGAAGAAAAGCCCTCGATAACATCTTCAACATCGATGTTTCTTTTCGCGATCCTTGCCAATAGCTATGACAGCAGCCGCTTTTCAACAGGCCTTTTTCAGCGGGTGTGCTCTACACTAGATAAATCGACATCACGCATTATTTCGTGCTGTAAAGTGGTTTAATCTTGACCGGAGGATCACCTGGCTGATGGGGCGATTAGGCTGAAGAAACCGTCGTCTTTGGCAGCAGCATCCTTGGAGCCATCATCACGGTTTTATATGGTAATTAGCCCCCGAGAGACTTGCCCTGAAATGACGAAAGGCCTTTTTTGTGTGTGTGTGTGCGCGCGATTAGAGAGCAAGTTTCGATTTCAATGGTGCAAAATGTGCTCTAGATTCGTGGCGAGGCGTCTTTTTGCGCAGACTGTTGGGTTGGGTTGGGTGGAAGGTAATTATGTGCGACCGGAGAGACGCATAAACGACGAGTTGA
Organism: Culex quinquefasciatus; assembly: GCF_015732765.1. NCBI lineage: Eukaryota > Metazoa > Arthropoda > Insecta > Diptera > Culicidae > Culex > Culex quinquefasciatus. The sequence goes on along the minus strand of NC_051862.1, from coordinate 208,433,696 downwards.
TGTTGGGGGGTTGTTGTTGTGGAAGAGCACGGCGGAGATGAAGCAATCTGCATACAAAACAGATGCCATTGTCGGTGATGCGTGTGGATGTTGCGAGGAATTACGTGGTTGATTAGACAGTGATCAGCGATTGAGCTAGCTTTGGAGATTGGGTGAGGCAGTATTGACATTGTTGTTACATCAGGTTTTATAAAATTGATCGACTCCAACTCCAACTTCTGAATACATCGAATCCAGCTTCTCAGAATTTCATTTAAATCAAAGATTAATATATATTTATTGTTGTTAATTTATTATACCTAGTTATGACAAGCAAATTTGATTTGGCACCAAATTCAAGCAGTTAAATAAACTTAAATATTACATTTCCCCAAAAAAGATTCAAGCCACCAAAAAAAAAACTACTTCCTTCCTCACTCTTTATGAACAATTGGCGATTCGATGGGGTTGGACAATATTTTTATCTAGTTTTTCTTAAGGGGTTACACACATGTATATCGGCAAAAAAGTAAAGGGTTAGTATGAGCACACACTTCAACTTTTTTTTAATTCTTTTTTCAGGGCATTAAAATATACATTTTCACCTACTAACAAAACAGATTTGAAGAAATTTGGTTGCATCATTGCCGAGATATAGCAATTTCAAGTTAGCAGTTTCAAAAAGCTGGTGCCACCATATCTCAACACTGTCTTGACCAAATCGCTCAAAATTTTGTCGAAGACTCTTTAAACCGATTCCGTGTGCATGACGAAGCCCGATTTTCAAAAAGTTTATTTAAAAAAAAAGATAAAAATATTTTTGTGTTTTTCATATGAAAAACGACCAGTTTTTGATTTTTGTATTTTTCTAAAAAGCAAATTTTAAAAATTGGGCTTCGTCATGCACACGGGATACATCTTGGGAGTCTTCACCTCAAATTTCAGCCAATTTGGTCCATCCCATCTCGAGATATCGTGGCACCCGTAAATCAACTCAGGGTTTAGAGAAAAACTAACCTAATCCACCTATGTGGTTGATGCCTTCCTCACTTTTTACCAAAAAAGGGTAATATGAGTGGTTTGGACACACATTTCAGCTTTTTTCAGATCCAGAAAAAAAACACAGATATAACTTATGTGGTAATAACTCGATACAGGGTTGTCAGTTCTTCAATGTTTTGGACTCGTTAGAAAGTTCTTTCGATTGCTTAACCAACGATGGGTTAAACGATGGATCCGGACATCGTATACATACATTTAAGTGAGATCCGGCTTCAAAAAATTACATAAATATCACTTAAGTGGTCATAACTCGAGACAGGGTTGCCAGATCTTCAATGTTTTGGACTCATTGGAAAGGCCTTTCAATTACCTAACCAACGATGGGTCGGATGATGGATCCGGACATCGTTTACATGCATATAATTGAGATCCGGATATTTGTGAAAACACATTTTTATACATAACTTTTGAACTACTTATCGAAACTTCAAACAATTCAATAGCGATGTATGGGACAAGGGTTTCCAGAAGCGCTTATTACTTGCCAGTCTGCCAATTAATTACTCAAATTACTGGTCAAAAATGATTAATTACATTAATTATTTAATTACTTTTCACTACGATAAAAAACATTTAATTTAAATTTAAGAATTCATTTCTACGGTTCTTAACTGAATTATTTATCACCTAAACTCCAATTTTATTATAAAATTAACATTTTATTTAATTATACCATTTTCAGGTAAAAAATAAGTAGCTCAATTGATATGAACAATAATATTTGTTTTATGGCCAATTTAACCTGTTCATTATCTGATTCGAAATTCCATTATGTTTCACGTTTCAATCAACCAAACCCTTATCAATCAATTGCAAAAGAAGATTATTTAAGTTGACTTACGTTTTTTGAAGCCGTGTTTGTCATAAAAGCAAAAAAATACTGTACTGTTTTACTTCAATATATGAATTTTTATATAATTAATTAATAATTTCAAATTGTTTTCAGTTTATTGCAAATCGATTGACATTAAAATATAGAAGCTGTTTGAAAAAAGGTCCCCTGATTTTTCGAGCCAAACATAAACTTTGACAAATATTTGCAGCAGCTCTTCATGAAAATTGTGAAATTCATCAAAATAATGTTATGTTTTAAAATGTTTTCAAACATTGGTTTGACATTACTATGCATGTTTTTTTTCTCAAGCAAATTAAAAAAATCCGTTGCTGAAAATACGGATGATGTGAAATGTGACATTTACATTGGATTTAATTTCTGCATCTGAATATTAGTCGATTTTAATTTCACTGAGTTTGATTTTTAACATTGAAACATTTGTCTCGGAAATATTTGGAAATTTTTCGGGGAAATAGCTCTTAATAGAGAGATGTTACAGGATTGTCAATTCCTGCTGATTATGAAAAAATATATTTTTATTTTTATTGATTTTTAAATGGCTATCACTTGAAATCTTTGTTTTTATCATTGATAGTTAAGTTCATTTTGGTTTTAAATATTTGATCAACATAAATTTAAAATAATTTTGACTGCCTATTAGAAGGAAAAGCTTAAAAAATTAATCAATTTTAATGAAGTTCTTGCAAAAAAAAAGAAACATATTTTCATAATTACTTAATAAAAATGAATAGATTTCGGATTCACAAAACATTTTTCACTGGGTAATATATCATGGCGTTGCCTTTTGTTGTTGATCAGCTTCGATAAACAACATGATTAAAATAAATTTTAGGAGAGTTTTAGGAGAGAACTATGGTGAATATGGCCTTCCACATACAGAGCCAGTCTATTTTAATCTTTGTGTTTCACTCTTATTTGAAATTAATAAAAAACTGATATAATAGATTATGTATAAAAAAGTAAATAGTGTTGTTGAAGAAGTACAATTTAAAATAATCAATTACTTTAATTACTCAAAAATTACTTTGATTACCAATTAATTACTTTAAATTACTCTAATTGCCATGAATTACTAAATAATTAAAAAATTACCTAATTACCAGCTGAAAACCAAAGTAATTATTAATTACTTGCCAGTCTGAGGCCTTGCTGGAAACCCTTGGTATGGGACCCTAAACCAAGTAGAATGCAACTGGTTCGATCAAAATCGGTCCAGCCAGTGCTGAGAAAACTCAGTGAGAATTTTGGTCACATACATACATACACACACATACATACACACATACACACACATACACACACACATACACACACAGACATTTGTTCAGTTTTCGATTCTGAGTCGATATGTATACATGAATGTGGGTCTAGGAGCTTTCAATAAAAAGTTCATTTTCAGAGCAGGATTATAGCCTTACCTCAGTGAGGAAGGCAAAACGCCAACAAAGTTTGACAGCCCGCTTTGCGCATGGCAAAATTTTGAGCTTAAATCGTCTCTTACTCAGTTTAATCATGAAATATCTTCATGAAACTTTCAGGAGTGATTAATAATCATCTTGTGAGTGGATTTAACAAAGATTCTGTAATATAAAATTTTGTGATTTTCTACATGTATGTAACCCCTTAAGATCAGTCCATAAATATCACTTAAGTGACCAAAACTTGATACAGGATTGCCAGATTTTCAATGTTTTGGGCTCGTTGGAGAGGTCTTTCAATTACCTAACCAACGGTGTGTCGGATGATGGATCTGGACATAGTTTAAATGCATTTCAGCGAGATCCGGCTGTGTGCATAAAGTCACTTAAGTGGCCATAGCTTGAGACAGGATTGCCAGATTCTCAATGTTTTGGACTCATTGGAAAGGTCTTTTGATTACCTAACCAACCATGTACAACATGATGGTATTTCAGTCGATTTCCGATCACTTATCTAACATCCGGATAAATACAAAAACACATTTTTATACATAACTTTTGAACTACTTATCGAAACTTTATAAAAATCAATAGGTACGTATGGGACCTTGAACCAAATTTAATGCAACTGGTTCGATCAAAATCGGTCCAGCCAGTGCTGAGAAAACTCAGTGAGAATTTTGGTCACATACACACACACACAGACATTTGTTCAGTTTTTGATTCTGAGTCGATAGGCATACATGAAGTGGGTCTACGAGCTTTTTGAGAAAAGTTCATTTTTAAAGCAGGATTATAGCCTTACCTCAGAGAGGAAGGCAAAATATATGCTCAATCTCACCACCTTTGATCCATATTTAGGATTAACCATGGTCTACAACCCATGCATTGAACAAACAATCATGAAAAGTGAGTTATGTTAAGTCCATCAGCAACCCAACTCCAGTGACGTGTTAATGCTCACTTTTGCTTTCTATGGTCCGATTTGCGCGTTGTTCCCCCTAATCCATGCCCCATGATCTCAATGAAGAACTCATTCAAAGATATATTTTTTCTCGCTTGCCAGCCCGCCAAGCCACAATTGGATTTCCTCGGCCTGCGTGTACCACGACTTAACCACCAAGCACCGCCGGAGATAAAGGGACGCCCCTGGTAGACGCGGCCAGCCGCGGCCAGAATTGATCCGATGATCTCCGCTGCCGTCGACGACCTGGTCTTGAGCACGCTCGGGCCAAAGCAGATCATGATGAAATTAATATTATTGTAATCGCGCAAATAAAGGCATCAAAATAAATAGAGTGGTAATTATATTATACTCTTGAAAGTCAATTAAAGTCAATCAAAAGTCCGCGCAGGGGTTGACGCCTTGAAGCGCACGCGCGGTCATGCCGAAGTAGGGTGGTTCACTAGTTGACTTTTGGATATCTTGGAACTGATCATTCATCAGGAGCTGAACAGATGTAAGTAATGAGTCATGAATAGATTGATCACCCTGTTGGATCCAGACCAGCCAGCATCAACCCAAGGAAGAACTGATTGATCTCTGGGATGCAAAACCTCCAACCCATAGACTGCGATGAGGTTCGTCGCTTGAAGTTGGAGGCGCGCGTTTGAAAAATGTGCGCCCCCTTATTCAGTGAGTCGTCACGGGAGGACCCTCCCGGAGGGCGGCGTAATCTCTTTTTATGTGCTTGCAATTGGAACTTTATTGACGGTTGGAAGCAAATCGGGCGTTGAAACTGGAGCGCGCCGACGACGACGACGAGTGAAAGTTGCGTAATCCGAGTTGGGGCCCCGCAAGCCTAGTCGTGCGTCAAATTGGCCTATCGAATCCGCGGCCACACGGTGGCGGCGGTGGAGGTGGAAAAAGTGGAACTAAAATTTGAGGTTTCGATTCGCTTGAGGGGACTAGAACTCGAAAGCGGATCAGCGGCGGTGGCGGCGACGGTGGCGTCGTCAAAGTCGGCCAGAGTCACTGAGACGAAAAGAGGATCAATCGGATATTAGCCAACCTGAATTGGCTCTTTCGAAACGCTCACTTTCCACAGTTTGAGGTTGAAATGAGTACAACATCATCGGAACAAGCAGTAAAGCTTAAAACAAAATTTGACCCAATTTGCCTTAAAAAAATATTTTTTAAGCACTGTAGTCATTTAGGCCGTAATTCTGCCCACCATTGAAAAAACGGCTAATATCCACTTTTGGCAAAAACGAGATATTAGCACCAGGTGATAGAGGATGTTCCACCGCATCTTCTGAACCTTGAATTTCACTGAAATAGTGTATAGACTTGGCTGCCGATGCGAAAAACCAAACGGCTAATATGCCACTCTTATGGGAAATTGCCTTGACGGAGATTTGGTGACAAACACTAAAACGCGTTTTTTTGGGAATACTTGATTTGGCATAATAGCCGAATTTTCAATTATGGGCAGCGTTGCATATATTTTTAAAAGTTTATGTCGTCTAAACTGCCGTTCTACGCATAATTGTCCCATGTTCAAAAAAGGGCAACTGAGAAAAACGCGATTGAAATTTTTCGATCGATTTCTGTGTTTCTACGCATAATTGTCCCGTGGGTTCCTATTCGCCCTATATGTCCCTAATCACCCCGGATATCATTTTATCACCCTTATTTGTAATGCTCTTGCAGGTAAATAAGTAAACAAGATAAAATGTTTCTATTTTCTAATAAGTTTTTTTTTTCTTTTAATCATAACTTTGCAACTATTCCTTATATTTTTATTTGTTTTATTTTTTTTATTTATATTTTTTTTTGTTTCCCGGGCAGTTTTACGCAATAATCAATGTAAATCTCAAACTAAAATGAACTATTGGCGAGAAACTGCGATTTTCCTGAAAAAAGTTTGGTTTTGCGCAGCACTCGGAAGTAAATGGTGTACTTTTCAACAAAAAGGGATGAATCCCACATTATTCGGTTTTTATATGTGATAAACTTATTTAGGATTTGAATTCATAGCACATCTACTGCGCAAAATCAAACTTTTTTCAGTAAAATCGCTGTATCTCGCCAATAGTTCATTTTAGTTTGAGGTTTGTATTGATTTTTTGTAAAATTGTCCGGGGAACACGATGGTAATAAAAAAAATGTAAGAAATTGGTAAAAACTGAATTTTAATACTTAAAACGTTAAAATATAATACTAGGGGGCATTTAAGGTTTAACATTTTTTCTATCGAATTTCTCGGACAATTTTCTATAAAATTCAACCTGCAGAAAGTCTTTTGCTCAAAAAGTTGCATAGTTATGATTAAAAGAAAAAAAGTTTTTTTTTAGAAAATCGTCAAAAAAGAGAGCGGTGCCAAAAATAGAGGGATGGTACAATCAGCACCAAACTTGGGATTTCTGTTAACTATCAATAGATGAACGTTCCCTGCAAGTTTGGTCCAAATCGGTGAAGGTCGAGTCCAAAAGTGTACCCAGTTTACCTGGAATGATCCAAATAACATTAGTTTTAAATGCTTTTTTTTCCTTATGGCGCTTACGTCATACAGTCAAATTAATAAAAATATTGATTTTGCATATCAATTTCTATCATAAAGACTATGCAAAAGATTTGGAAACATGACAGCATTAGCTGAAACAGTGATGTTAATTGGATGTTAATGAAAAAAATTAGGTTAAACTAGGATTTTTTTTTAAATTTTTTAAATTTAAATTTACTAAATTGGCTGTAATACTTTTTTAACTACCAAGATAAACCTAGTTATTTAAAAAAAAACAAAATTGTCCAGCAAGAAGTTGCTGGTTTTCATTTGGAATCGAACATTTGTTAGGCTTCTGGAGAAAAATTCGATAACTCGTAATATACTCCTTATACGACCAAATTTCAAGAAAGCATCTGAACAAACCTTCAAAAGTCAGTTTTTTGAACAGAGCAATTTAGGGTTAAGATTAAGAGAAAGGTGATATTCGGGGAACTTTTAAAGCTAAAAAAAATATATATATATTTTTTGACATCCACTTTAGGATATGTAAACTTAAAACTTCAATATCTTGAAAAAGCGTCAAATTTTAAGCGCCAGTTTGCATACGAAAGGGAAGACTACAAACGTTGAAAAATCTCAGGGGTTTTTTTTTCTTTAAACTCGAGATATCTTTATTTGAAAATGTCTAAAAGTGCAACGCTTGGATTGGCAAACCGAACAACTTTTTAGCTAACAAAAAAATCCCAAAAATATACTTTCAAAATCACCCTAACCTCTCTAATTTTCAACCAAACCAAAAGTTGCCCCTTTCCATTTGCAACAACACTTTTTAAGACACCAATTTTTTTTTCGGAAAATCAAGTTACCACTTAATTTTTTAATCAGGACAACTGTGCACTAGAATGTTATAAAATTACATTGTTTTGAAACGAGTTCAAGCATTCTGAAAGGGTATATTCCGTCAACTCACATGAAATCAGAAAAAAAGTTGTCCCGACACCTCTTCGATTTGCGTGAATCTTTGTCTAAAGGGGTAACTATTTTCCTGATCACAATTCCGAGCTACATTTTTCGATAACACGTGACGGAGGGGTTGAACGACTCCTTCCATTTTTTAAACTTTCGAATAAAGACGAATTTTTCAATAATTTGCAGCCTGAAATTGTGATTGTTTGGAAATTTCTGGTACTTTATTCAATATTAGACGCCTGATTTGATGGCGCCCCGTATTTTTTCGATGAAAAAAAAACAAAAATTATTTCAAAAAAAAGTCTGCTCTAAAACTTTGTAGTACATTGTAACACTCTTAAAAATAATCCTGCAAAGTTACAAAAAAACACGAAATTGAGCTTGAATTCGTGATCAGGAACAAAAGTTAACCCTTAAGACAAAGTTTCACGCAAATCGAAGAGGGATCGGGGCAACTACTGTGTGAGTTACATGTGTGAGTTACAGCTTACATAATAATCTTAATTTTTAAGAACAAAATTATTATAGAATATTTAAATCTGTATGACATCCCCTCCAATTCAACGTAAAATCCACTCAATCCATTAGTAGAGAGGGATCCTCCACCGTGATTCGCTGTTCAAACAAGCCACGATTCGAGGGAATCCCATCACTTTTTTTTTCTACTACTCAACCTCACAAAAAGAGGGTAGGGGCACCATACCGTTTCGAGCGCACCCCACCACACAGTCAATAGTCCAACCAGCCAGCCAGCCAAGCCAAGTATGTGAGTGGTGCTTATCCATTTACCTAATTGATATTGTGTGTGAAGCATCGGCCGTGACGATCATCACCAATCGTCGTCGTCCAGGCACCTGCCGTTTCTCTGTGTGTAGGATAGAGGAGAGTGAGCGATCGTCACGCGTTCGTTGAAGCTACTCGCCGCCGTGCTTTATGATCGCGAAGCTCGTGTCGTGTTCGTGGGGACGAGCATTGTGTTGAAGGCGGGTATCATCTCAACAGAAGCTTGGGCACATCCCCTCTCCTTCACAGATACACACACACTCAGATACTGGCGACTGACTTCGGGTAAAGTCCACGACATCAGCAAATCGCCGATAATCGAATGCTAATTATTAACATATTTATCTCTCTCAGACTCGCTAGACGAGATGGGACTTGAGGTGAAGTACTTGAACAGTTGAGCTGTTCAAGTAGGAGTTGAAGCAAGTTAGAGATGTCATGTTTTCAGCTTTTAGCTGAAAATGAAGATATTTTGAGTATTGTTGAAATTTTTGCCAAATTTTGTTACCACGTGAGGGCTTAGTAAAAAAAATGCAGAAAATACGCAGCAGATGGTGTGAAATATTTCTGTTTAACCCTGCCTCCAGATATGACCACCTAAGTAATATTTATGTGCTTTTTTGAAACTAGATCTCACTAATCTGAATAAAAACTATTTTTGGATCAAAATTGATCATTGATAAAATGTTGAAGATCTGGCAACCCTGCATCAAGTTATGACCACTTATGTGATAATTAAGTACTTTATCGAAGCCAGATCTCTGGAAGCTGTGGCAACCCTGCCACACTTAAACGATTTGTGAAGTTTTTAAATGAATAAATTTCAAATTTTAAGTGCTCTTGAAAGCCTTTTGAATTCCGTTATGGCTATTTATTGTAAAAATATCCGTTTACTGTTGTTCAAAAAAGAACATAAATTAAATTTTCTTCCAACACTGCTTGAATGCAATTAGAAAGAGACGAAGTTATCTCTAAAATTGCAAACCTGCCACCGTGGCGTGACTTGACACCGGCAGCAGTGCGAAGATTACCCTCCTCTCTTCTAGGTGGCAGCGCGTTGATGAGCAATCACCTGATGAGAGTGCGGGAGGTTCCGAGGGCCCGCTGACACTAATTGGTCCGCTCAGTATTGGACTGTCGCTCGCAGGCTCGTGGCACGTGAGAGGAGACATCCCAGGTTTCGAAAAATGATAAACACCGACTTAAATTGAAACTGATGAGCTGCTCACATGTGTGCGCGAAAAAAAAATGCAACGTGGACATTTGCGTGGACCTCCTCGGAAAGTAATTTGCGACGACCCTCAGCCGAGTCCGAGCGATGATGATTTATCGATGCAAATTTGCCCCGGACTGCCTTGGGGGTTCGTTGGGGGCTTCAGCGTAACTCGGCGTCATCCGTAAGGACTCCCACTCGGAAGTCGTCGCCTAAGCTGCGAGTGCTACGTGTTGGTAACGCGCCAATTAGTCTCACTTGGAAAATTACCCACCTGCAAAGCGCGAACGCCAACTTGGGAGATGTGCTCGGACTATTTCAAAGTCATGTAAGCGATTGTGAGGAACCCGCAGAACACATTCTTGTGAAATTGGATCAATTACCTGCGACGATGACGACGGATGGGTGCTAATCGTTGTACCGGAGAGGAATATAATATCTTAATTGGTCTCGCCGGAAAATTGTTGTCAAGCTGGGTTGGCAAAAAGTGCTGCTGCCACAGGTGGGGTGCGTCACGGAAATGTTTTGCAGCCTCAATCCGGGGGGAAGCTTTTCCTTTCACTATACTTATTGATCTCATTATTGGCACGTGCGAGGTATGCAGGAATGCAGATCACAATTCTATCATACATGTATTTCAAATTGAAAAATAGTTGACGGGGACTGAAAATTCAAGTCCTCCCTATAACATCACAGCTTGGAAGGCATAGCGTCGAAAAATCATTTGACCAAAGTTGACAGCGCTTTAAATGTTGTTCAGACCAGTAATGAAGTAATTTCACAACACGAATAAATGATAAATAAACATATCCCAGCTAGTGTTAAACCATTTAATAAACCGCTTATCGCCTCCGAACACTTTGTAAGTCCTGTCGGACTAAGTAAACAAACAACCCGGGCTGGCCATTACGAAGACTAATAACCGTACACAATGCCAGGCGCTTGCTAACAAATGTCCACACATCATTAATATCGAAAAATACATGCTTTGCCAGAAACATTTTTTCAACTGTTTCTACAGTATGTAAAAAAAGTATTTACACCCCTTGGGCACTATGCACATTTTGTGATGAAACATGTAAAAAATTTAAAGTTTGACAGGAACCTAGTACTACGTTTTGTTCAGAAACTCATGCCAAACATTTTGCTACAAAAAGCTCATGAATAGATGATTTCTATAAAAAGTTATATAACAAATACTATTACGAAAATAAAAAAGGTGCAAAAAAGATTGTACACCTTTCGAAAAATTAACATAAATAATGTTATTTGTTGACAAATCACCATAAATCCAGTCTCCCAACTCCAAATAGGCATCCTTGACTGATTAAAAATATAATTTGGATTGAATATAAAGTTTACTAACTACTTAGTATAAAAGTTTATATAACTCTGGAAATTCTATATAAAACTTATCTAAACTTAATTTTGCAAACTTTTAATTCAACTAAATGTCAATATATTACCATAGAATTGCTAAATAAACATTTGGAGTGGGTATAACACCGTTTTGGGGGTATTTGTATCGATAGAATAGATTTTTCGTTGGAATTTCGTACCAACTCGGAATTACGTCGTAGGAAAATCCGCCGGCATCCGAACCGGTCCACGATTCACAAGTCAACCTATAAGGAATCGGAAAGGGCATAAAATTTCCGATCTTTTGATACCCATACATCTAGGTTTTCTTTAAAACCTACGTTTTTAAATACCTGGGCAAAAAGTAAGTTTGATCCACGAGAACAAAAATTACGAAATTCCATACATTTTTGGCAGGTTGCTCAAACGAAACCATAACAACGTTTTTGCTTAGGTATTTAAAAACGTGGGTTTTATAGAAAACCTGGATATATGGGTATCAAAAGATCAGAAATTTTATGCCCTTTCTGATGCCATATAGGTTGACTTGTGAATTGAGGACCGGTTCAGATGCCGGCGGATTTTCCGACGACGTAATTCCGGGTTGGTACGAAATTCCAACGAAAAATCTATTCTATCGATACAAATACCCCCAAAACGTTGTTATACTCACTCCAAATGTTTATTTAGCAATTCTATGGTAATATATTGACATTTAGTTGAATTAAAAGTTTGCAAAATTAAGTTTAGATAAGTTTTATATAGAATTTCCAGAGTTATATAAACTTTTATACTAAGTAGTTAGTAAACTTTATATTCAATCCAAATTATATTTTTAATCAGTCAAGGATGCCTATTTGGAGTTGGGAGACTGGATTTATGGTGATTTGTCAACAAATAACATTATTTATGTTAATTTTTCGAAAGGTGTACAAACTTTTTTTGCACCTTTTTTATTTTCGTAATAGTATTTGTTATATAACTTTTTATAGAAATCATCTTTTCATGAGCTTTTTGTAGCAAAATGTTTGGCATGAGTTTCTGAACAAAACGTAGTACTAGGTTCCTGTCAAACTTTAAATTTCTTACATGTTTCATCACAAAATGTGCATAGTGCCCAAGGGGTGAAATACTTTTTTTACATACTGTACTTCTTCTTGTGTTTTTTCCAAGCTTCACAGTCTTAATCGCTGCCAGTAGCAGAACCACTTTTGATTGTAGCATTTCGCGAGACAACAAATGAATGAGCTTGTAGAAATAAAAAGCAAAAAAATCAACAGCAAAACTTTGGTCGTCCTTTCCCTTGTGCGCCCACCCACCTGTCCCAACCGAGCGACAAAGGGGAAGGGAGCTTTGTATGATCAATCGGAGCACACCAATCTCCTGGGCCAGCAGTTAAACTGCCCTCAGGGAGCAAACTGTCCGCTAATTAACGGAGGCAACACCACCACCGAGGAAGCCAAGTGCACCTCAAGAAGCGTTCTAAAGGGTGAAGGGAGTAAAAGCAAAAAAGCAAAAAAGCAAAAAAGCAAAAAAGCAAAAAAGCAAAAAAGCAAAAAAGCAAAAATATTGATTAATCCAAACTATTTAACCACACAAAATCAACAAATCACTAATTGCTTTCGAGCTATTGCATCACTCCCCCACCAATGTAACATTCCAATCAAATGTTGTTGTTTTGATTTGGTTTCACGCTCCGTCAAGTACTCGACCATTTGCAATTGAGTTTCCAATCAAACTCTGTCAAATGTTTGTGCATTTCGTCATCCCATCGCCACCACATTGCAAATCAAACGGCTAACAAACTAGACACAATACGATGCACCGCCGATTGATCGATCGTCTCAGACCCCGGTGCAGTCAACCACTTTATAATTTACTTCTGCGGTCAATCGGCAGCCAAAGATCACTTCACGCCTCTTCTAACCTCTGCCACAATCCATCGAGCAGCCGGTCGTTTGATTAGATTCCTTCCCCTTCTGTGTTAAGATCTTGCAGTGTGGAATTTCTACATGAAATCGGAAATCTTTAATGTATCTTTAATGATCATTTCAGAAATGGCGATTTTCCAAAGAACCTCTCAGGAACCACTTTTCCCGACACACTCCACCGCGCCAGAAGCTTCCGCTCGCCGCTCTCTGTCACTGATTGCCGGTTGAGGTTACACGGTTGATCTGCTCGCTCCTCAGTGCAGCAGCTCCTCAGCTTCAGGTTCCCCCACGAGGTCGTCAACGATCAGACAAAGACGACTAGCAAATAGCAGCAACCTCTTGAGCAATAAATCGCGCGTGCCTCGGCTACTAAACGTCTATCTCCTCAAAGCCCGAGCCAAGCGATCCAGAGACCCAACCCCGCAACTCCTCGTTTTTTTTGTTGCTGCCGGAGGGCACTTGAGGCACGTATCAATCAAAAGTGAATTCAAAATCGTGGTCTATGGCGCACGTGACCGCTACGAGGAGTGAGTGAGGAAAAACCAAAGCGCGCGCCCTCCAGATATTCCAAAGACTCGAAGATATGATGACGATGAGGCTGATGATGACGAAAGAAGCCTCCGAGAGAGTCGGCGGGATCGAGAAATTGAGCGATGAAATTGCAACAGCTGGGGCAAATTTCGTGATAATTAAATTGAACTGTTTGTCTTGCTTGAGAATGAAGAAAGACTGTTGAGCGATTTTGATAAATTACCTCTTTGGAAGCTCGGCTTGATCCAATTGAAGCATAAAAAAAGAACAACAATCTAGGTTATCTGAAAATCTTGGAATTTTGAAAAAGAAGCTTACCGAACTTTGACTTTGATAATGGATCCTTTGCAGAACACCCTAATAGTCAAGAACAGTGAGTCTATTGTCGTAACAAGCAAGAAGTCGACTTTTTTTGAGCCCGGATCAAACTCGTATAGCTTCAGAGAGTATGGTAGGCTACTTTGCCATTTTATTGGGATGTCTTGGGTCATCATAGGACACCCTAATAGTTAAGAACTGTGAGTCTACTGTCGTAACAGGCAAGAGGTCGGCTGATTTTGACCCCGGATCAAACTCGTATAGCTTCAGAGAGTATGGTAGGCTACTTTGCAATTTTATTGGGATGTCTTGGGTCATCATAGGACACCCTAATAGTTAAGAATTGTGAGTCTACTGTCGTAACAGGCAAGAGGTCGGCTGATTTTGACCCCGGATCAAACTCGTATAGCTTCAGAGAGTATGGTAGGCTACTTTGCAATTCTTTTGGGATGTCTTGGGTCATCATAGGATACCCTTCATAGGACACCCTAATAGACAAGAACTACTTTGCAATTCTATTGGTATGTCTTGGGTCATCATAGGACACCCTAATAGTCAAGAACTGTGAGTCTACTGCCGTAACAAGCAAGAAGTCGACTTTTTTGAACCCGGATCAAACTCGTATAGCTTCAGAGAGTATGGTAGGCTACTTTGCAATTTTATTGGGATGTCTTGGGTCATCCAAGGACACCCTAATAGTTAAGAATTGTGAGTCTACTGTCGTAACAGTCGGCTGATTTTGACCCCGGATCATACTCGTATAGCTTCAGAGAGTATGGTAGGCTACTTTGCAATTCTATTGGGATGTCTTGGGTCATCATAGGACACCCTAATAGTCAAGAACTGTGAGTCTACTGTCGTAACAAGCAAGAGGTCGACTGTTTTTGAGCCCGGATCATACTCGTATAGCTTCAGAGAGTATGGTAGGCTACTTTGCCATTTTATTGGGATGTCTTGGGTCATCCAAGGACACCCTAATAGTTAAGAATTGTGAGTCTACTGTCGTAACAGTCGGCTGATTTTGACCCCGGATCATACTCGTATAGCTTCAGAGAGTATGGTAGGCTACTTTGCAATTCTATTGGTATGTCTTGGGTCATCATAGGACACCCTAATAGTCAAGAACTGTGAGTCTACTGCCGTAACAAGCAAGAAGTCGACTTTTTTTGAGCCCGGATCAAACTCGTATAGCTTCAGAGAGTATGGTAGGCTACTTTGCCATTTTATTGGGATGTCTTGGGTCATCATAGGACACCTAATAGTTAAGAACTGTGAGTCTACTGTCGTAACAGGCAAGAAGTCGGCTGATTTTGACCCCGGATCAAACTCGTATAGCTTCAGAGAGTATGGTAGGCTACTTTGCAATTTTATTGGGATGTCTTGGGTCATCATAGGACACCCTAATAGTTAAGAATTGTGAGTCTACTGTCGTAACAGGCAAGAGGTCGGCTGATTTTGACCCCGGATCAAACTCGTATAGCTTCAGAGAGTATGGTAGGCTACTTTGCAATTCTTTTGGGATGTCTTGGGTCATCATAGGATACCCTTCATAGGACACCCTAATAGACAAGAACTACTTTGCAATTCTATTGGTATGTCTTGGGTCATCATAGGACACCCTAATAGTCAAGAACTGTGAGTCTACTGCCGTAACAAGCAAGAAGTCGACTTTTTGAACCCGGATCAAACTCGTATAGCTTCAGAGAGTATGGTAGGCTACTTTGCAATTTTATTGGGATGTCTTGGGTCATCCAAGGACACCCTAATAGTTAAGAATTGTGAGTCTACTGTCGTAACAGTCGGCTGATTTTGACCCCGGATCATACTCGTATAGCTTCAGAGAGTATGGTAGGCTACTTTGCAATTCTATTGGGATGTCTTGGGTCATCATAGGACACCCTAATAGTCAAGAACTGTGAGTCTACTGTCGTAACAAGCAAGAGGTCGACTGTTTTTGAGCCCGGATCATACTCGTATAGCTTCAGAGAGTATGGTAGGCTACTTTGCCATTTTATTGGGATGTCTTGGGTCATCCAAGGACACCCTAATAGTTAAGAATTGTGAGTCTACTGTCGTAACAGTCGGCTGATTTTGACCCCGGATCATACTCGTATAGCTTCAGAGAGTATGGTAGGCTACTTTGCAATTCTATTGGTATGTCTTGGGTCATCATAGGACACCCTAATAGTCAAGAACTGTGAGTCTACTGCCGTAACAAGCAAGAAGTCGACTTTTTTTGAGCCCGGATCAAACTCGTATAGCTTCAGAGAGTATGGTAGGCTACTTTGCCATTTTATTGGGATGTCTTGGGTCATCATAGGACACCCTAATAGTTAAGAACTGTGAGTCTACTGTCGTAACAGGCAAGAAGTCGGCTGATTTTGACCCCGGATCAAACTCGTATAGCTTCAGAGAGTATGGTAGGCTACTTTGCAATTTTATTGGGATGTCTTGGGTCATCATAGGACACCCTAATAGTTAAGAATTGTGAGTCTACTGTCGTAACAGGCAAGAGGTCGGCTGATTTTGACCCCGGATCAAACTCGTATAGCTTCAGAGAGTATGGTAGGCTACTTTGCAATTCTTTTGGGATGTCTTGGGTCATCATAGGATACCCTTCATAGGACACCCTAATAGACAAGAACTACTTTGCAATTCTATTGGTATGTCTTGGGTCATCATAGGACACCCTAATAGTCAAGAACTGTGAGTCTACTGCCGTAACAAGCAAGAAGTCGACTTTTTGAACCCGGATCAAACTCGTATAGCTTCAGAGAGTATGGTAGGCTACTTTGCAATTTTATTGGGATGTCTTGGGTCATCCAAGGACACCCTAATAGTTAAGAATTGTGAGTCTACTGTCGTAACAGTCGGCTGATTTTGACCCCGGATCATACTCGTATAGCTTCAGAGAGTATGGTAGGCTACTTTGCAATTCTATTGGGATGTCTTGGGTCATCATAGGACACCCTAATAGTCAAGAACTGTGAGTCTACTGTCGTAACAAGCAAGAGGTCGACTGTTTTTGAGCCCGGATCATACTCCTATAGCTTCAGAGAATATGGTAGGCTACTTTGAAAATCTATTGGGATGTCTTGAGTCATCCAAGGACACCCTAATAGCCGTAAAAAACCAACTCCTAAGAGGCTGGACTCCCCATTTCAACGACCCCCCACTCAAAACCTTCTGCAGCAACGTCCAAATTCAACTAGTTCACGGTCCCTGGCACGTCTTTCCTATTGGTGCCATACCACTTCATTTCTACAAATTACATTTCGATGCTGTTTCGTCGTTGATTCGCTCCGCGCACCCAACCAGCACCGATTCGACCAATGGCCATCGAGCGTTGGCCCCCTCGTCTCGTCTAGGCACCTCCGAACACTCCGAATCCAACAGGTGTTTAACCCGCTCATATGGCACATACGCACGAACCGTGTCCGAGCCCCTCACCAATCCGTGATGCGCTTGGAATACCTAATCAGCACGCTGCGTTGGGTTCGGGTCTTCTTCTTTGGCCGCACATTAGCCCCGGCTATTGCTTTGTTTGATTTCCACTTCGGCTTCACAAAAAAAAGGTGATCAACGACTCTTATGTGCCGACGATCCGCACCAACTCCCCTCTCCAAACGCTCCAATCGAGGCTTTTCTAGTGGTCAAACTCGCCGGAATCGCCATTTTATTTCATTTTCGATAGAGTCCACGGAGAGAGCTCCAGCCCCACTCAGTCTACGGGGCAGATAATTAATATCATTATGCTAATTTGATGCTTTTTCCCTGCTTCGGTTGGAAGACGCTCTGTTTGTGTATGTGTTTCGCCCCTCTAGCAACCTCCCAGACCCGTAGAGTGAAAGAAGGTGGGATGGTGCTTTACCTGTTGCCGGCTTGCACCTACCACGGAACAGGTGAACCTTCAATACGAGACGTCCGTCAGCCTTTTCGAAGTCAGTCAGACCGTGGAAGCACACGTGGTGATTTATGGGATGGCTCGTTGCTGGCGGCGGCGGCGCAGCGTGGCCCGTTGACGTGGTTGCTGCTGCTCACACACGATGCCGCGGGTGCACTTTCAATTAGTTCAGTGGGAGGAACTAGTTCGGGCCAGAAGCGTGGAATTGGCAGTATGCTGACCTACCTCTAAAGGTTTGATGGGGCTCTAGTTTTCGTCATGGGTGAAAGCGTTTGACTGTTATTTGTTATTTACTTGAAGAAAATAATAAAAAATTGAAATGGTTCAAACATTTATTTTGATTTTTTATGTAAAAAAATCCTATTCAAAATACTTTTTTCCGGTTTAAAGTCGCAGTAAAACTAAGATGTTTTACTAAGGTCAATGAAAATGATTTTCCTTATAAATTTCTACCCCGACAGAGCTCTTCAAGATAGCAACAGCATAGTAAATTGGATCGCGGTAATAAAATTCTCTTCAAATCTTCTATACGAATTTGGAAGAGTACTTATAGAGAGTTTCAGCTGTTTTGAAGAGCTTTTGCATATGTTCTCATAGCTACTCATAACTTTCATTATTCAGGATTTTTCTCATACTCATAAAATTTTTGAAAATTTATGGGTTGGAAGTTGGAAGAACTTTCGCTGTGTTTTTTACTAACATTTCCTTTACTTTAAGTAAAAAAGAAGTATGCAGTATTTTTTCTAGTGCCCCAGACTATGCCTCTACGCATTTATTTACAATTTAAATGATAATGTTGCCATTTTATAGCAAAAAATGTGAAAAAAATGCAAAAAATTGAAAAAGTGACTGTAAAAACATGAAAAAATAGACACGCAAAATGTAATGATAGGAGGTGGTAGAATAGGCCAAATACTACCGAAAACAAACATAAACATAACAAGATAATTGCAAATTAAAATACTAAAACTGAAACAAGAAAAAAATAAAACTAAAGAAGTAAAGTTTTTCATAGAACAAATGTT
This sequence comes from Culex quinquefasciatus, assembly GCF_015732765.1. NCBI lineage: Eukaryota > Metazoa > Arthropoda > Insecta > Diptera > Culicidae > Culex > Culex quinquefasciatus. The sequence continues at coordinate 208,414,899 of NC_051862.1, read as the reverse complement.
GCTCAAAATGATCTCCTGAACACGGGAAAAATAAAAATATTCGATAAAAAATTGAGCTTTAGAGGGTTAAAATGCATTTCAAAACACTTTTTCTTAATGGGGAGACTATGGCTTGTTATTTAAAACTGTTGATTTTATTTTCAATTTCATAAAAAAAAATTTCTGGAATATTCTTTACTAAAGGTTGCAAACACTTATATTGGACTTTTCCAAATGTAAGGCTTGTTCTAACAAATTGAAAATATTTTTATTAAAAATAGTAGAGAATTTCACATATCGAAAAAATCGAAATTTTATGCAAAAACCAATTTGACGTAATTTTTTAATGTAAAATTGAATTTCCAATCGAAAGTACTTTACAAATTTTTTGATAAAGGGCTCTGTTTTCAAGATATAGCCACCGAAAGTTTCCGATCTTCTCGAAAAAAATATTTTGAAAAAAGGTAAATCAAGACTAACATTTTAAATGGGCGTAATATTCAATGTTTGGCCTTTTTAAAATGTTAGTCTTGATTAAAAAATTTACTAAATATATTTTCGAAAAGATCGCAAAGCTTTACGATTGTTTCATGTTTTAACATTGAAAATCGGACCATTAGTTGCTGAGATATCGACATTAGAGAATGGTGGGATGTTTAGGTGAGACTTAGAAAACTTCAATTTTCAAAACTCTTCCTTAAAGCGGCTGTATCTCAGCAACCGGAGGTCCAATCCTCAATGTCTCTTAGACAATTTTATGGAAAATTTTCTGAACTATAAAAAAAATATTTCTAGAAATGGTCACTCATGGTCACTATTTTTAAAAATCGAAAAACTGCACAGAAAAAAAAATGATGGTAATATTCATCAGGAAATGGTGACAGATTTTGTGGCAAAAAAAATGATTAATTTTACCCCAGAAAATGATGAATATTCATCAGTTTTTGATGAATATTCATCAGGTTCCCATTTTTACACATTTTTTATGTAATATTACTCAAAACAAGAGGTAATATTAAACCTACCAAATTTTCAACATTCCAAAATTCAACTTTTTTTTTTGTGTGCAAATATGTCCCTAAAATCAAACTTTCGGTGGCTATATCTTGAAAACGGAGCCCTTTATCAAAAAATCTGTAAAGTACTTTTCGATTGCAAATTCAATTTTGCGTTAAAAAACAATGTCAAACTTGTTTTTGCATGAAACTTCGATTTTTTCCAAAAATCACTATTGTTTCAAAAATTCATAACTCGGCGGCAGAATTTTTGACCATGTTTCTCTATAGCTCAAAAGTTGCGGATTTTTGTCCCCTAAAACATATCAAAAAATCTCGAAAATCAAAAAATACGTATTTTGGGAAATTGAGTTTTAGTGAAAAAAAAGTTGATTGAAAAATCTGCAAATTTTTTTTTCCGTGTACCTATTTTTTCTCAAAAGTCCTCAACAATACCTACAACTTTGCCGAAGACACCAAATTGATCAGAAAATTCACTCAAAAATTACAGCGTTTGAATATTCACATACCATTTTTGTATGGACAGCAGCCAAAATTGTTTGGAGACTTGCATGGGTGAACCAATGACACAAAATAGCTTATATGGTCATAGGGAAGGCCCCCACAATGTTTGAGTCAAATAAAAAAATACAAATAAAATACATTTCCGGTTTTGGTAGAGAATTGCTCATTTAACAAATAAAAAAAATCGGAATTAGAAAAATATGTAATTTTGTAGATTACTGTTAGTGATAAAAATTTAACTAAATAGCCGGAAATTTTTTATTAAGTATGCCCATTTTTTTCTAAACAGTCCTAATTAAAACCTAAATCAGCATCAATTTTACAGATAGCTGTAAATCAAGGGAATGAATCCTTTGCTGGTTACAGATTTTTTAAATATTCACATGCTGTATGAAAAATTTTAAAGAAAAAATAAGTCAGTTTTCAAAAACACAAAGAACTACCCAGCAGATCTTTTGTTCTGGTTTTAAAACAAATTCAAAACGACATAAAAATAGTTTTCCACGGTTTTCAAATCAACAACTGCTACCAAAATGTTTGTCGACATGCAACTTGAAGAAAAAGTCACTCACTAGTGATGCGTTAAAAATTAAAAAATGGAACAGGCAAAGCAGTGAGGAGCAATTTGTTCTGTGATTATTTCAAATTTCACGGCGTTGACCAATTTACACGGCCCGTAGCAAATTTTACGGTTTTCGCAGCTTCCGTGAAATCAAGGAAAACCACTTACTCTTGTAATTGAGTTTGACACATTTTGCAATGCTTTCTTGTTGACAATCTATCTATCTTGATTGAGATTTTCACCTATAAAGTTACACATTTGACATATCAGAGAAACACAATTCTAAAGAGCTCAAACTAATAATTTAGATCAGCTTCGAAAATCGAGGCCCTTTTCAAGAGGATCTCAAAACATCGCTACACATATCGAATCATTTCGCATCGAACATCCTCGCATCCATGCACATTTAAATAATGACTTTCAACGCAAACACACACGCTCGATCGCCCAAGTAACATCTATCATTTGAATAAAATTTATGCTCTTTCCCTGCGCTCTGCGCGTGTTTCGTCGTTTCCAAAGCAGCCCCACAAACTATTTCCATTCAAATTACTTCCTGATGCCAATTTCTGCGCGATCGATTTTCCCCGCATCTCAATTGTTTCCCCCTCGCGTGCTGCAGAGTCCCATCCCGGAGGTCGTCAAATCCTGCCCCTTCGAAGCCTCACGGACCTCATTCATCAGTCAACTTTCTGCATTCGATCGAAACTGCACTTATTTCGCCTCTCTCATATGTGTGAGGCTGTGTGTACATTTGCTATTTTCTAATCACAACTTTGAAGGCATTCGAGGTTTGCAGACATTTTCAGTTGCAGGCCGGAGCATCCACAACTTTCACGTATGCAGATCACCGCGAACAACATCAACCGGCAAAAATGTAGATTTATGTTGTGCGCCTCGGAGACCCCTTTCGAGGCGATGTATTGCTCCACTTTTCACTCCCCCCTGAAACCCCGCTTGCAAGTGCAGCTGGGAGGAGGAGGACTAATGCAACGAATGCGCCATCTCATCTTTGATTTGGGCACAGTGGAAAAGTTTACGTCGAATTGATGTAAGTTTGCATTAAAATACAAATAGTTTGTTTTAAACGAAAGATTGATAAGAAAACTTAGAAATAAAGAAAAAAAAAGTTTTTCAATGCACGTAAATTTACATCAAATTTATTCAATATGCAAAAGTTTACGTCGAATGAATGTATGTTTACATGAAAATTCAAACAGTTTGTTTTAAACGAAAGTTTGAGAAAACTCAGGAAATAAGATAGATTTTGTTTTTTTTTGTATTTTTGTGACATAATTCATTTTTCGTTTAAAAAGTTCTGCAATGCACGTAAGTTTACATCAAATTTAAACGAAAGTTTGATAAAAAAAAACATGGAAATTAAGATAGGTTTTGCTTTTTTGTTTTTATTTGTATTTTTATGACAGATTTAAATTTTTGTTTGATAAGTTTTGTAATACACGTAAATTTACATCAAATTTATTCCATATGCAAAAGTTTACGTCGAATTAATGTAAGTTTACATGAAAATACAAATAGTTTGTTCTTAATGAAAGTTTGATAAAAAAAAACTTAGGAATTAAGTTAAGTTTAGTTTTTTTATGACAGAATTTAATTTTCGTTTAAAAAGTTTTGCAATGCATGTAAATTTACATCAAATCTATTCAATGTGCAACGCTCTTAAACTCATAGGGAGAGCAAGATGTTTTTGTCACGCATCAAACGTCACGGAAAAATGCTTTTACCCAGCGATGAGGTGTCCTCTTACGGCTGGAAAAGCAACCTCCAAGGTTTGTCGTCGTAACGATCTCGAAAAACCTTGAGCAGAGAGATTTTCGTTTGATTACAATTGACATGCATAATTTATCTGCATTTGTGGTGGTGGACCAGCAAAACGGCCCCCACGTGCACATGATTTTTTTCCGGACTCGAAATCCAACACCACCGTGGAGATTTCTTGGATCAACACGGATGCTGGCTTGGTTGCTTGCTGGAGGCCTTCGAAGGTTTTGATTGAGACGTTACAGTTTTAGTATGTGATCACCTGGTGGTGCCAAAGGGGCTTGCAATTGGAAAACCAACCGACCTGGTGAGTGATGGCACTGTTTTGCTAACCACTGATCGACCATCGATCTGCTGTGGAGTGTGAGTTGTTTGGTGCCCCAAAGGCTACAAGTACCATGTGGGCAATAGTGCAATTGGTGTGAATGTTGTGGGATGTTAAAAATTTGAAGAATCAGTTTTGAATTAACCTTTTCAATAGAAATGATGAAATATCGACCGTCAGGTGACAATCTACCAAATGATCCTCTGATGGCTTCCGAACTTACTTTCGATTTTCGCCGATTTCTTTCCAGTAGCAACACCAGCACCAACTTCGACACCTCACGCGCTGATTAGCCGCTAATGATAGCGCGCGTGTGCGTACCCATTAACGGTGCTCGCACCCTTAAGCGACGAGCTCCTAAAAATGCTGATCACTCAGGCCTGAGCCTGAGTGGACATTCGCTTTTTTTTTTGCTGTCTGTCCACTCGCGATTTTGACATCAAATTATCTTTACGAGCGTGGTCCAAATTTGAGTGTTGACAAAGTACGAAAAAAATCCTCGCTCATAAACTTCTGCCTTCAGCGCAAATCGCACGATAAATCTCGCAAACCCCCCCTCGTCAGAGCAGGTTGAGCATCAAATAAAAATAAAATTTTAAAAAACAAACCACAGATTCCAGATTGGAGAAATATAGTGCCCCAGGTATGTGGATGAAACCACGATAAGGCAGGCTAGGGGTGAGTTTCATCAGTCGGTAGCTGCCTCCGGGCATCGATCATCGGCATCAGCAAAAAGGAGCCAGCGAGGAGTGTGATAGAATTGCGGATGTGCTGTCGATTCGGTTGACATTTTGCTCGCAAATTTATGTCCCCAATGGCTCCAGGAAGCGATCAATCGATCTGAAATATTGGAGATTTTTGAAAATGATTGCAGCGTGGTTTAAGTGCGGTTGTTCACTGATAATCTGTTATTTTTGGTAGGTTTCAAAATGATTTTATTGGTAGATATTGAAAATCCAAAAATAACTGAGAATAAATATATCGGAAATATTTTGAATACAAAATAAGATTGTGTAAACTTTCACAATTTATTTTAATTCTAATGAAAACAACTTTTGGAGCAACAATTAGAAAATAATTCTTTAAATTTCGTTCGTTTTAAACATCTACAACAACAAATATTTTTATCAACAATGTTGCTCGGTTTGTTTCAGAGGTCGTATCACGGTGTTCCAATTTCGATGAAACTATTAGCATTTAATTGTCTATATATGAAATGAACTTATGACAAATATGAACCCACTACAAATACATAGAGAATTGGGATAAAACGGTAATTAGAATACGAACACTAAATGATCATGAAAATATTAACATTGTTCTAAAACATTATCTTGATCAAATCCAATTCTATCTGCTGCATTTGAATTTGTCATTTAGATCCAAGAATGGTGCCACTTTTTCATAGTTTTTGCAAATTACTGTTGAAAATAATATTTGTAATACCCCGATGCCACAGCCACCATTAACCATATACCCTGAGGTAAAAAGTTGGGGAAATAGACCATTTCAATACAAAATCAAGAATTTTTGGCTCTTGGAATATTGCCATGATTTTATTTATTTTTTTGGTATTCCCACACCCTCGGAACAGCAATTTTGGTATATTTTTCGCAACAATTAAATAAATGGTGTTACAAATGTTACGATTTCAACGATTACTCAATATTGTCAAGGGTTGTTATCAATAATGTAAAAAAATCAATTTCGAAACTTTTCACTTCAACAAAAGTATGCGTTTTGAATGTCATCTTGATGCAATTTAATCGATATTGTCAAATTTGTCCCATAGTTTCTGAAGAAATAGATAAAAAAATGGAATAAAAAAAACAAATTTGGTGCCGAAATTTCAACACTGTTTTTAAAATTAGAATAAAACCAAAAATTGGTATAATTACAAATTTAGTACTTTCATTACTCTTGAAACTATTTTTCAAGCATTTATGAAAACCTTACTAAAATTTAACTGAAAAAACATCTATTTTCTCTGTGATATTTGTTATAATTTTGGAAAGTGATAAAAGCAAAATTTAAGCAAAATTAGACGAGCATGAAAAAAAATTGTGAATAAATAAATATTTTAAAATTGGTAATTTTTTTAAACTCTTAACCCTTAAAAAATTTACCATTTAATTTTTTTTTAAATTCATAATTTAGCCGAAACTTTTTAGTAGAAGGGAAAACAAAAAAAATGCATTTAGTGTCATTAGTTTTTCCATACAAGTCTTCATAAAATGTTGACAGCTATACATACCAAAATGGTAGGTAAAAATGAAAAAAAAAAACTGTGGTTTTCTGATCGATAATCCTTATCAAAGTTGTAGTACCTAATATTTCAAAAATAGTTAAAATCATTTAAAAAAAACTTGTTTTTACAAAAATATAAAAACAAATCCATCCACCATTTTTTTTTTTCATTTGTTCAATATGTTAACTTCACCAAAAAGTTTGAAAAATAAAAAGGAAGGTAGACAAAAAGTAATGTAAAGTAAAGTAAAAGCAGAAATAATGTTATTCAATTGTTCAGGATTTTTCAAAATGTTTAAAATATATTCTGGAAACATAAAAAAATGTTTTGGGTAATTTTTAAAATCGCGTTCAAAAAGTATTGAACGTTTCTGTAAAACGCACAGTTTTCAAACTATAGCCTTTTATAGATTAAATACCGAGATTTTTTTTTTATTTTTAATTTGTTTTCTTCGATTTCTATTTTTGAATTTATACATTGCATATTTTTTTTCAACCAGCATTTAGGCAGCAACAAATGTTATGTTAAGTTACACTAAATATGGATTTAACTTGAAAACGGTGCACTTTATCAAAATTTCACTAAAGAACTTTTTGATTGCAAATTTGATTTTACATCGAAAAATGAAGTTGAAAATTTTTTGCGACCAATATTTCGATTTTTTGAAAAAATCAGTATTGATTAAAAAATTTATAACTCGGTCAAAGATTTTTTGCACAGCCTGTAAATTTCTGAAAAGTTGGCATTTTATGTCCTCTAAAACATATCAAAAAATAAAAAAATAAATAAAAATAGTGTTTTTTTGCAAATCAAGTTTTAGTGACAAAAAGTTAAATTAAAAATCACCAAAATTTTTTTACCGTGTATCATATTTTTTCAGTGTAGTCCATATCCATACCTACAACTTTGCCGAAGACACCAAATCGATCAAAAAATTCTTTCAAAAGATACAGATTTTTGAATTTTCATACATCATTTTTGTATGGACAGCTGCCAAATTTGTATGGAAAATTATATGGACAATCTAATGATGCAAAATGTCTTCTTTGGGCATACCGAAGGTACCAAAAAAGTTTCAGGCGGATTAAAAAATACAAAAATTAAAATTCTAAAAAAAGACCGATTTTGTAGAGAATTGCTCTGTAGAAAAGTGCAATTCAGATTGTTTTTAGTAAATTAAACTGATAAAAAAGTCAATTCTATTTGTTAACTCTATAGCATTAACTTGGTGTTGTTTATTGCAAGATTCCTACTCGAAGCTAGGTGTGCGAAGGCTTGAATCGGTGAGGTAATCCAAACCTCTTTTTACACCTAAGGATTCGACCTTTGGATTGGTTCTCCTACTGCCGACCAGCGACTCTACTGATGCAGGCTTTTTTTCTGTTTTCTATTTTCTATACTTCTAATTTCATTAAAATTGTGAATTTTTTTCATTTATGCATTTCTGGAAAAGTTCCTTTACGAAATTTCCAAAAGAGGTCAAGGTCAAGTTATTTTAAAAGTAGGTTAGGTGGTTTATAGTTATAAAATGTTTCAATTTGTTCCTGTTTGTTTGTTAATAAAAAGTGTTATAAAATAACTATTTTATTCAACGAACACCAATTGCCAATCAATATTCATCAAGACATTTAAAAATATATTTGTATGCAAAATTATAACGTCAACAAACAACAAATTATTTGAATATTTACATTTAAATTGGCAACGAATTTAATTTAGACTGTGATCTCATTTTTCGACGACCTCACTATACATTGAAACACCAGATCATCAAAGTCACCTTACCCATGCAACCGGTCCCAGCCTTCCATCATTCGCCCAAGATCTTCAAAGAACCTTCCAAAGGTAGACAACTGCCAGACTGTTACAGCAGCCACAACCCAACCAATCTAACCAACCGGCCATACGTCTCGAATCCACGCCGCCTGCCAGCCGCGTCCGCCAACCCGTGGCAACAAATTCATTATTATTGATAAATTATTTATCATTCCAATTTTGACACGTAGATTTATGTTGGCCGAGTCTCGTGTGCGCTTTCTCGATTTGCTCTCGTATTTTCCAAGAGTCTTGGAGTCTCTCGGACGGATGCTGGATGGGTTTTTCATGTTAGACGGGGATTTGAGCTGTGGGCTAGGGCGCCGCCGCCACTGCCACATGGTTTGCGGTACGGTACGGTATAGACATGGCGAGGGCTTCGGGGAGTATGGATGGATATATTGGTTGTCTGACCTCCTCCCTGTGTGCGCGGTGGCAGTACGCGACGGTGGTGGCCAAACTTCACGTGGGTAAGATTTGAGAGCTGAACTGGAATGTAAGATTTTAGAACTATCAAAATAATTACAATTTTTGGATTTAAATTCAAATAGTCTTAATTTTGACCAAAATTCAACACCCTTTTCCCACTGTTTCGAACGGATCGCGGGCGCGGATCTTTGTTGTTTGGTTGGCCCTGTTCAAACAACAGCCGAAGCCCCTCAAAACGAAAGCGCCCAGCTGCTACGGTTTAAGTTGGGAGTAAAAATGATCCCCAAGTTGCTACCGCCGACTACTGGAAGCCGCCACTGATGATGATGTAAGCCCATATGGGCTTTGAATGATTAGAAATGGTACGGTTCAATTCAGGCACGCTCCTACCGGAGTTCCACCGGTGTCATTTTTCTTGCAGCTGGCGGTTCCAGTATGCCCAAGAGTCGACGCTTCAACGTCTGCAACAATAGTTCATGGCGAAGTCGGGTTGGTCGTCCCAAAGGCCTTGGACGAAGATGGCACAATGGAGACGGTTCGTCGTTCAAGTCTCGCCTCCCCCAAAATTGGACGAGACTGCAGCTCAAGATGATCACACGTCTCAGGAAGCAATGGCTGTGTGATGTGTGCGAGAGTAATGCTTGAAATTGAAAGTGAGGAGGAATCAATGTCAGGCCAAAATTTGGTGCGGCGCTCGGACGAGGGGCGTTCGCGTGGGTGGGTCTTAGAACGACGGCGACGTCCAGGTCGTGGCTTTGACATGGATGGCATTTGCAAGTCAGTTGACGTCTCGGCTGAAGATGACGACGACGACGATCTTGGGGCTCAGAACAATGTAGATCGCGGGGGTTGTACGATGATCAAGTTTGGGATAATGCATTTATTGAAATTTATACGGTGCTTGACGGATTTGGCTGGGGATGATAGGCGTTATGAGTGCAATGCAAATTGTACAAGTTGAAGAGGTGTCAGGTTTTGTGTCAATGAGGAAATTGGTTGAACGTGGCATTGAAAGAAGCTTTTTTGTAGTCTTAGTTTCGCTGTAAGAATTATTTGAAAGAATAACTGTTTCTTATTTTTTTTTTTTTTTTGAATTAAATATACTTTATTGAATCTTTCTTATAATAATTACATTTGGTTTACATAATAAGTGGTCAGCTGTGGCTCTTCAGCTTTAATTTGCTTTTCGTGATTTAAACACTGTTCATTTTCATAACTTTAAAAGTATATGATTTATCATTTTTGTAACACTAGGTACAATGAGGAAAAAAAAAATGTTAAGAAAACATAACCTAACCTAAAACTAACTTAAACTTACAATAAACTAAACCAATCCTTGAATCAAGGGGTATTCAGAAATAGCACATTTTTCCCTGAATTTCAAACATTTTTCTTGAATCTTCTGATCCAACATTTTTACTTCTGCTAATTCATGAACCTCACTTGATCTTGTCCAGCCAGGAACATTCAAAACCATTTTGAGTACCTTGTTTTGGACACGCTGGAGCTTCAATTTATGAGTTCTAGCGCAACACTCCCAAACAGGTACTGCATACTCAATAACGGGGTAAATTATTTGTTTGTAAACTGCTAGCTTATTTTTCAAAGAAAGCTTTGATTTTCTGTTAATTAAAGGATACAAACACCTGATGAGAATGCTGCACTTGTTCAATATTTTGTCTACATGCTGCCGAAACAAAAGTTTCGAGTCAAGTATGAGACCTAAATAGACAACTTCCTTTGACCAGGGTATCGAAACATCATTCATTTTATCAAAACATCATCCTTTGGGACAAATCTGGCCGATTTGGAAAGTGGAAAAATGATGGTTTGAGTTTTGGCTGCATTTATGCGAATTTTCCAGTCGCCAAAGTATTCGGAAAGAACGTCAAGACCCTTCTGAAGACGGCCAACTAAATATCTGGTTATTTTACCCTTATAAATAACGGCAGTGTCATCAGCAAAAAGTGACAACACACCATTACCAGGAAGAGTAGGCAAATCAGATGTAAAAATATTGTACAGAAGTGGGCCAAGAATACTTCCTTGGGGAACCCCAGCATCAATGTTGAATAATCCAGAAGCAATCCCATTCAGAAAAACCCTGAACGATCTCTCCGAAAGATAGTGCTGGATAATTTTGATAAGATACATTGGAAAACCGTATAAATACAGTTTATGTATCAAACCATCATGCCAAACATTGTCAAAAGCCTTCTCAACATCCAACAAAGCCATAGCAGTTGATTTAGACTCAAGCTTGTTCTGCTTGATGATTTTAGTTACTCTCGTAAGCTGATGAGCAGTATTATGTCCCTTTCGGAAGCCAAACTGCTCATTCAAAATTATATTATTATCGTTGGTAAAATCCAAAAGCCTTGAATAGATGACCTTCTCAAAGAGTTTGGACAGACTACTCAAAAGACTAATGGGACGATAACTTGTTGGCGATGTTGGATCTTTTGAGGCTTCAAAATTGGTATGACTTTGCCCAGTTTCCAATTGGTGGGGAAGTAACCAAGTTGCAAACATTTATTGAAAATATTGGCTAGATGTTGAAAGAACTGATCACTCTGTTTTTTCAACACTAGATTAAAAATGTTATCAAAGCCAGGAGCTTTCATATTTTTCATTTGTTTTACTGCAACTTTGACTTCCTCACCAGAAACATGGGAATCTGCAGGAAATTCAAAGGTAGAGTTATTAATTGTTGAAATACTATTGGCAACTGATGTTTCTTTACGGCTGGTCATGGAAGCGCCAAGATTATGAGAACTAACAAAATGAAGCCCAAGTGCATTTGCCTTTTCCTCGGATGTAATCAAAGGAGAATCCTCAACAATAAGAGGAGGAATAGGCTTTGGTTTGTTTTTAAGAACTTTTGAAAGTTTCCAAAATGGTTTTGAATAATTCCCAAGCTGGCTTACATGTTTTGAAAATTCTTGATTTCTGATATTGTCAAGTCGGTCTTGTATGATTTTGTTCAAATTGTTCACTGAAATCTTTTGTCATAGTCCCCAGTCCGTTGATATTGTCTCCTATAAACATTCCTAAGTCTAATCAAGTGTTTAGTATCTACGTCAATATCAGTTACCTTAAAATTAACAGGAACCTCCCGAACGTTGGCAGCCTCTGCTTGGTTGATAGCCTGCTGGATCACCTCCAGCGAACGATCAATATCGGCAGAAGTTTCCGGGTGTTGATCATAGTCGATGTTGCTGTCGACCACTTGCTGAAACTGCTGCCAGTCAACGTTGTGGTAATCTTTCCGGGTTGGTTGCCGCTGCGGAGTAACGGAAGCTCCAACCTCCACAACCACCGGATAGTGATCAGAACTCAACTCTTCAAACACCTCAGGATGAGCCACGTTCTCAGCCATATTGGTAATGAAGAAGTCGATGATTGAGTGATTCCCAGACCGAGCCACCCTCGTTGGACGATCCGGACTCACAACGTTGTAGTATCCGTTTTGCAGATCGTTGTGCAGAATCACTCCGTTCCGATTCCTCCTGCTGTTGCCCCAAACTTCATGCTTCGCGTTGAGGTCACCAGCGATGATGTACTTTGCGCTCCGCCGTGTCAGCTTCTGGATATCGCTCTTCAGTTTTGCTGCTGAACCATCTCTGGAATTCACCTGACGTGGGCAGTATGCAGCAATGAAGAGTACTGGGCCAACCGAAGTGGGAATTTCCACCCCAACGGCCTCGATGATGTCCAGCTTGAAGTGTGGCAGCCGGCGTGGCTTGAGATCACGATGAACAGCGACAAGCACACCTCCTCCTCCAGAGGTGGTCCTGTCGAGCTGCGTCGCGATCTTGTAGTTTTTTTTCAATTCAATTCGGTTTTATTTGTGAATAATCAAATTACAATTTGTACATATTATGAACCTAACAGAGTTTTTGTGTTCATTTCAGCTGTGTGTTACGTCTTAATTCGGTTTAGAGCAATTATTACTGTTAATTAAATGCACAAACAAGAGTAAGAAAAAGTTTTCAAAAACTTACGCAATTGCTAATGATAGGGGATAGGAATAGAAAAAGCTTACAACTAGATCACAGCAAAATTTAATCAATTATAGATGTGCTTGATCATCAGCTCCCCAAGGGCCAGGAATTGCTCCGCTTTGTTACGGCAGGTCCGGAACCGCGTCATCATCTCCCCGCGAGCAAAGAACTCCGGCAGGGTGAAGAGATCTTCCCGGTGACTTCTTGCTGGGCCGCATTGCCGCTACCGGCAGCGACCACGCTGGCGAACGATCGACCCCATCCAGGAGGGAACGCTGGGTTGTCCGCTGGAACCGTAGGATGACCAGCAGCCGGCACGGTTACGCTCGTACTTCGCCGAGGAGGGTGGGACGCTGCTGCTTTCTTTTTCCTCTTTTCCTGCTCCTCGAGGTAGGTTTTCCGTGCGCTGCATCCACGGTAGTTGCTGGTATGGTTACCTCCACAGTTGGCGCACTTGATGCGCGCCTTGGTTTGCTCTGCCTTTTCCCCCAGGTCCGCCTTGCACGGCAGTGCACACGCCTCCGAGAGGTGTGTTTCACCGCACTTCACGCAGCGGGGCGGGAGGTTGCAGTTCCGCGAGCCGTGGCCAAATTTCTGGCAACGGTGGCATTGCGCTGCGTCCGTTGGGTTCTTTGAGTAAAACCGCCAGTTTACCCAAAACCGTCCAACGCCTTAGTTTTCCGCAGGTCTTGAATTTTGACGGTGCCGCGGTCGAAGTACAACAGGTACAGTGTGTGTACCTGTGACCGTTGTCTTCCGCGAGAGGACTTTTATGTCACGCGGCGTAATTCCAGCACCCGAGAGGTCCTTCTTTAGGTCGGAGATCGGGCGATCTTGGTACCCCTGCAAGACGACCTTCACGGCAGTCTTCTGAACGGGGTCGAATGTGTAGAACTTGAAGTTTTTATTCTTCAATTTCTCCACAACCAGGTCGAAGTTCTTGCTGTCAAATGTGTAGACTTGCACTGACGACTTACCGATTTTCAGACAATATCCGAGGCCTTCCAGCAACTCGTCAATATCGTCCGTCAACGTGTCCAAAACATAGATTGGAGGAGGTCTACGTTCCTTTGGAGAATTGTTCGTTTTTGACGTCGACACTTTCTTCCGTGCACGACGATCGTATTCGTCGTCGTCGGTAGTGCTGCTACCGTCGGTGTTGTTGTTGTTTTCTTCGTCGTCGCTCAGCATCTGGAACTCGTTCCTGATGGGAATGTTGGCGGATGTTGACGTGTTGGTCGTGGCACCGGAAGTACCGGAACGGGTTCGCACTGGTGATCTTGGAACATATCCGGGATGTAGCAACTTTTTGTCGATGCCTTCTGCGCTCACGCTCCCCTGCGCGATGGCGGTCGACACGGCGTTGGCTTGTTTACCTTTTTGCACACGGCCGGTAGACGAACTTCGCGGGTTTTTCGAGGCCGCACTCGAACTGCCACGGCCACGGCCGGCCTTTGGCATGCTGCAGGAGCAAACTCGCGGGTAATCACGGTAGACTACGGCGGAAAAATTCGAAAAAACTATAGAGCACTGAGCACTTGACTGCTGCTTGCTCTCGTGCGTACACGGAGGTGATCTTGTAGTTTTGCAGATAAACTTTTTCACCGGGCTTCAGATGAGTTTCCGTGATGGCAGCTACGTCGATCTCCTTCTCGCGAAGAAAATCCACCAGCTCTAAGTTCTTCCTCCTAATGGAGCAAGCGTTCCAATTCAGCATCTTGAGGGACCTACGATCCATACTGGATGACGAACGAGGTCAGCACTTCAATCTGCTGGGTCTTGGTTTTGCATCCACGCAGTGCAGCGGACATCTGTTTGAAAATATTGAGGAGTTCGGTTGAGGTGTAAAGATCATTACCATTTTCCTCAACTGCTGGTTCTTGGGTTGGTCTTGGCTCCTGGCTGAAGCCCGGTGGTGACGGTCTCGGCTCCTGACTGGAACCCGGCCGCGGTTGATTCATCTCAGCTCTCTTCCTGGGATCCAACGGCAACGGTGCCAAGTTCGGGACCTGGCGTCGCGGTTGAAGAGGTGGAAAGTTTTGCTCCACCAGGGCTGGAGGAGTTCTACGACGCTGAGGCTGATTCTTCGTCGATGCTTGCTGCCGAATTTTCACGAACTCAGCTCTCTTGGGGCACTTTCGGTCGGTTGACGAGTGCTCACCGTTGCAGTTGAGGCACTTCACCAGCGAATCTTGGATGCACTGGGATGTGATGTGCGCATCGGTACCACATTTGGCGCAACGACGCTTTAGGTGGCAGTTCTTACCTCCGTGCCCGAAACCCAGGCAGTTGAAGCATTGTGTGACGTCACGGTGCACTGGTCGGTATCGCTCCCACGACACGATAATGTTGAAAACCGCTCGGATTGCCTTCAGCTCAGGAAGCGTCGTCGATCCCTTAGCCAAATGCAGCAGGTAGAGCTGGTCACGGTACTTGATGTCTTTGTTGCGTCGGCTCATTTTGTGCACGGCCAACACATCCAGTTTCAAAACTTTTAGCTCGGCAGCTAATTCCTCCACTGGCATGTCGTACAGACCTCTGACGACGATTTTGTACGGCTTATCCATGGCGACATCATGGGTAAAGTACTCCGCCTCGTTTTCGGTCAAGTAATCCTTGACCAGTTGATAGTGCTGCCTGGATTGCACCAGCACTTTAAATCCGTCCTGACACAGACGAATGTTGCCTTGGACTTTCCCAGACTTGATGAGTTCAACCAGCCCCGCTCGAAAGTCGATCGTTGCTGCTGATTGCCGCACATAAAAAGGAGGCAGTTTCTCCTTTCGCTGTTTCACTTCATTCTCCTTTGCTTTCGCTACCTGGTCCTCGTCAGGCAGTCCAGCAAACTTGTTGTTCTTCAATAGCTGCTCCTCGTGCGACGAAGAGTTCTCCTCCTCCTCATCCATCGGTACAGTACCGTCGCTCTTTTTCGTCTTTTTGCTGTTCGATGTCACTTCCAAAAGCACCTTCCTCTTGGAAATCCCCGGTTTTTGGCCATCAGTTGAGGCCTCAACCTTCCTTTTGGAAATTCCCACTTTTTTGCCTGCTTGAGCCGCAGGTAGGGCGATATTGCCGGCGTTTTGCGCCGGGACGCGACGAGTCATGTTGAATCAGACAACCTTCTCCAACGAATGCTCGGATAACAATGTACTGTTTCTTACGATAATACTTCAAAGAATCAATTCTACCCAAACAGCTTTTTCTAGCTTTCCGAATGAATTCCATGACCCTCTTGAGCAGCTTTCGTCACAGCACACCTGAGAAAGCCATCAACAACACCTGCTGTAGTTGCGCCAGCATGGAAGTCTCCAACTCTTAGAAGTAGTGTCAATTTCGCTGATTTCAGCGCAAAACTATAAACTCCTTTCAGCGAGGAAAAAGATCTCATTGACCACTGAAAGACCCTTTGGTGTCTTCGCACATAAAAGTTAACAGTTGAGCAGTTGATGATTTTGTGACAACCTTTCAGCAGAAAATGATTGGCTTTAAAGTTAGTTTGAGAATTGTTATTGCTTCACAGTTAACATTTAATTAAATATTACTAAATGCCAATAAGTTATGGCTATAAAATTAATACTCCTTGTTAACAAGCCATTGGAACAATTGACAACTCACCAAACACTATAAAATTGTATGAATCCATGTTGAGTTCAGAACAAAGAGAATAATGGCACCTTCCTATAGTTTAAAGTGTTAAGATTTAGGTATCGTAAATTGAAAAAAAAAATATATATTGTTTTCAAATCACGAAACTTCAAGTCGTCAAAAGAACTGATAAACAATTACCAGTAAGCTACCAGTTTGGCAAGGTGGATTGAACCTACTCACTTTAATCTCAGCTTTACCCTCTGTTCACCCTTCGTCGAGTCCGTGTGCGTCGTAAATCAAGCCCCACCAACTGCCACCACCCTTTGGTTTTATTAAATTACACATGTTAATCCTTTGTAGGTAATCTTTCATTCGGAAAATTTCAAACCAAACGACACAGTCCATGTGGTTGTGCACGCGCAGATCTATAAAGTCCCGCGTGCGCAAATAAAGCCATATCCATAGTGTGTGGCGGTGAGGCTGCAGAAACGCAACGCACGTGGTGCACCCACGAACCAAGAGACTAATGGGCAGTTAACCGAGAAGGACCAGAAGGACCGTCAGGGTGGACTTATCGAATTCTGACGACTGAAAGAATTTTCCATCCAGTAAAATCTTAAAATTATTGAAAATAAACCAAATAAACCAGATAAATAAAAGATCAAGATTGCTTGACTTCACTTGATTTCAAAAATACAAAAAAAAAATATTCCAAAAAATCAAACTTCTCCGTGTCCAAACTCCCCCAAAGCCTAGCGTGACCGCTCTAAAACAATTGACTTAATCAAAGCTTTTCCTCAATGCTACTGACTCGTTCCCAAACGAACTGCAATCCTTCGACAGCCAATTGACCGCCACCGCACGCGGGTCCAAGTCCACGCCATATATTAGACCCAATTTTCCACTGTCCCAGTGTGTTACAGAACGCCAAGCTCCAGACGGCGAGCGAAAAGGCGTCCCAACCTAGAGTCCACAGAGAGGACAGTAGCGCTGCCAGCAGTGGCCACCACAGTTATTCGACAAATGCAATCTGCACCCGGGCGAGCGGAGCGGAGAAGTCCTGCGATACCATCAAATAAATAAAATTTAAATTTGTTAACATACCTATCGCTGTTTAGGTGACCGGGGCGGTTTAGTTGGACTGAAAACAGTGGAGTAGTTCTTTAGGAAATCTATTTTTAGTATGTTCGAAACTAGAAAATAACTATTTTCAAGAAATTTGAACTGGTCACAAACGTATGTATGTCCTATTTGCACTTTTTAAGCAAATGAGAATAAATTATTTCCTTTTTTTCTGCAATAATAATTTTTCATAATACATACTTGTCTCACCCATTCACTATATGAAGTTTCAAGAAATGGGACTTTATATGCTATAATTTAAGAAAAGTAAAAAAAACAAATTTCAAGCGCAACTTTCAAAATTATTATGCAAAAAGTTACACAAAATGTTTAATTGGTAATTAAATTTTATAAATAGTAAAAATGGTCCTTATTTGATTTCAATTAAAAACAATAACATTGCATATATTGTACAAGTATTTTATCAAATTTCTTTTAAGTGTCATTTATGTCCCTCTAATTATTTTAGCATTTCTTTAAGTTTATCAGATTATTTCTTAAGCGATACGCTTTGAAAAAAGCGACTGTAGATCCTTACAACTACAAATAATTTCAAATATTATCAATTGGATGAAATAAATTCCATAAATTTCAGTCGGTTAAGTGGAAGGAAAATGCATTTGAAATAGATTCCTGTTGATTTTGTTTTTAATTTTCGTAAAAAGTTGAAAAGTTCTTTTTAAAAAAATTCCTCCTTACTATAAAGGGATGTCAAAAACTTTAAATACAATTTGTACCAGCCACATTTTTTTTTATAATAATGTTTAACTAATGTATAATCCCACTGCGTGATTTTCCAGCAATTATTTCTTCGATTTTATTGAAATTTCAAACACATTTTGATCTGTCTTTAAAAGACCACTCAGACTCGTTATATAAACGTAATCGAGCAGGAAAAGTATCTAATTGATAAACTATTTTTAATAGGTTTGAGGCCTAGCCCATAAAAATAATGTGTTTTCGCATTTAAAATAATATGGAATACTGATATATTTGGTGTAGTTTTCTTTAAAGTCTGATTCAATCGTTGTTCCATGAACTCTGAGCAAGTGTGACATTGCGTGTTGTAAGTATAGGAAAAGCGTGACAAAGGGAGGGAGGGGGTAAAATTTGGCTGATTTTAGCGTGACGTACTTTATGGATGAAGCCTATTGATTTTTCACGAAAAATTAAATTTATATCAATTTCGTGAAATTTTGTAGAATTTTTATCGGCTAAATTAAAGATTCAGCAATCATTATTTTACTGATATTTTAGAAATTAATTTTGCTAAAATATCTTGATTACAAAATACATCCTAAACAACAAAAAAGTAAAAAATAAAAATGTTTGTTTCAGAAATTTTTGGCTACATTCCATTTAAAACAGTTTTTTTAGACATTTGTTTTCGATACTTCCAGTAAATTATAGAACTTAGCAAAATGCTTTACAATTCTCTTTTTAAAACATTTTATATTTTCAGCTAAATTTAATATATACTTTATAAAAAATTAATTGTGCAATTTGCTCATCGCTACTTTTATATTTTTCAGAGATTTAAAATAAAAAAGCTCAAACTGCTTTTGGTTTCCTTTATTGATGTTTTTTTATAACATTCTTTCGAATTTTCTTTCGAACAAAAAACGTTTATGTGTTTTCAAATACTTTAAACTTTACATTTTATAATAAATGTATATTCCATGCTGTTTCACTGGAAATTCAGAATCAAAAATCTGCTTTTCATGAAATATGTTTAAGAACAATATCTTAAGAAATAAGTTCTAAATTTGTCAGGCATTTTTATACTACTGCTTTAGAAATGCCAGTCAAAAATCTTGTGAATGGTTCAAATTAAACATTTAAAAATTGAATACACTATGGAAGTATTAAAAATTAATTATTTCGCGACATCAACGGTATTTACCATATTTCCCGAACATGGGATAATTTCATCGACTACGCGGTTTTAAATTATGGATAAATCATATACGTCATAAACATCATAATAAATATTCAACAATATATTTACAAATAAAAGCTTTAAACAAAACCTCCATTTCATTAAAATTATTAAAAAAAATCGGAAATTGAAGATAGAACTGTTCAGTCATTTTCATTTGATCGTGCATCAAAAATAGATCGTCTAGAATTTTTGGTGATGTTCCCGATGATTTTTTCTCAAAGAAATATTCGGATTCCTAAGATTGATGTACTGTCAAAACCTATACCTTTATAGTAAGAAAAGCAAAACATTTTACAGATGGGTCAAAAGGCAAATGTATATGTTTATTCGAAATAAGTCTTGGACTCGGCCACTCTGATTTATAAGTAGAGAAGATTTTTTTTTATTTTAATGATGAAATAAAATTCATTTCTTTTCTTTATTGCAAACATACATGCATTTTCTACCAAAAATTCAAATAAGTATTCACATTCACATCATCCCTTCTCGAAAATTTGCAAAAAGGAATTTCGTTCAGGTTAAGAGTTCTTGATAGCGATACAATTTTGTGAACCTGACAAAAAAAGCGTGCCCTTAAATGTTAAGTTTATACAATGAAGGCATTCCGTCGCTGTTGTGCTATCTTGTGACACGTCTGTGAAAAGATAGGACGTGTCACAAGATAGCACACAAGCGATGATTTATCAATTGTTTTTAATTAGAAAATGTTAAAACTTACAAATAGTTATCATAATCATAAAAAAAATCTTTTGTTTTCAATCCCAAATTTAATTTTATATTCTATTTTAGATTTTTTTATATTTAAGCAACCTTTCATCTTCTACACCAAATAAAATAGGTGCTGAAATAAGATAAAAAATAATAGAGTACCATGACAGAATTGTCCTCATGAATACAATCATCTTTTCCAATAACACCAAATCTATCGTAAAGCCAAATCTATGTAAAAATATTAACTCTCTACTGCCCAATTTTTTTTTTCGAGAATTTTTATTTTTCCCGTGTTTAGGAGGTAATTTTGAGCAACTTGTGTTCTACGAAAAACTTGACTTCTCTTGTTTTATTTTTTTCTTGTTTCATTTTTAGTATTTTAATTTGCATTTATCTTGTTTAGTTTATGTTTGTTTTTGGTAGTATTTGGCTTATTCTAGCACCTCCTATCAGTACATTTTGCCTATCTAATTTTTTCATGTTTTTACAGTCACTTTTTCAATTTTTTACTTGTTTTCACTTTTTCTGCTATAAAATGGCACCATGATAATTTAAATTGTAAAGAAAATGCGTAGAGGCATAGTCTGGGACACTAGAAAAATTACTGCATACTTCTTTTTACTTAAAATATAGGAAATGTTAGTAAAAAACACAGCCAAAATTGACCCCTAAAAAACTGATATTTTTTAAAACATTGACAAAGTCACATGAAAAAAGTAATTCAACACATAAATTATCAAAAAAATAAGAGTTCTTCTTTCCAATGGTTTTTAAGGTTTTAAATTGGTTAAAAATGGATTTTTGGCGATTTTTTGAATCGAAGACCGTCTAAAGGCGGGGTTGGGTTGTAGAGGGTTAAAGAATTACAAAGCGTAAATTAGGTTCAAAATAATGCTACTGTAACCAGGGTTGCCAGGTTGCCAGATAAATCTGGGAATGCCAGATTTTTCAAGTGTCTGCCAGAATAAAGATTCGCCCTTCTCTGTGCCAGATATTGACAGATTTTGCCAGATTTTTTACTTTAAGCCATTTTTGTACAACTTTTTGATTAAAATGAATGAATTTTCTTGCAAATAAAATAAAATTGATTGTGTTTTCCTTAGAGATAATGTAACTTATAATTTTTGTGGCTCGACATGATCGATTTTTCAGAACAAAGTTTTTTCGGTCCCTTTTGGGTCCCTGAACAACCCCCCAAAATTTGGGAGCGATTGGTTCAGCCCACACTTTGCGCAAAGCGATTCAATTTTGTATGGGATTTAGTATGGGAAAACCAACTTTTTTGTATTTAATCAAGGTGACCACTCAAATTTCATTTTCAAATTCCCGACTTTTTTTTCAGACTTTTTCAGAATGCTCAAATAATAGGCATTTCTTATCTAAAGAATGATTTCACACAAAAAACTTTCTATAAGAACAGTCAATATTAACCACCGAAAAAAAATCTCAGTGGATTTAAAAAAAAATCCAAACATAGGCAAAAAAAACATAGGCATTTTTTGTAAATACAGAAACTAAACAACAAATAAAATCTTTGAAAAATAATCGAAAGTTCAACAATACTTATAACTTCCATGTTATTTTTAAATTGGCAAACGTATAGTTTTTGATACTTCGTTTCAACTAGAAATGACACAAAGTTAAATATAACTGAACTTAAAATAGCGTTCCAATTTTTTTTAAACTTCATCATTATTTTAAAACAAAGAATGCTTAAACATGACTACTGTTATTATTCATTCAAAGGATTTAGAAAAATGTTAAGGAATGCATAAAAAAACGTTTTTGCCAAGTTCCCTTTTTAATTTTGTAATTTTTGATATTGAATTTTCTAATCAATGTTAATTTATCTAGTGGTCAGTATTTAACTGTTTTTTTTCAATGATAATTCAGTTTAATATGATTTTATATTTTCCAACTTATTTTAAGCAAAATGTTTGAAGACATTTTTTTTTTTAAATTGCTATAACTGAAAATTTCTTGGATTATTGTTATTTTTTTTTGCAATTTCAATATATTATTTATGTTTTCAAAACGAAAAAAGTTTTTCAATTTTGGATTTTATTCGATATTTAAGTTTTCCGAAAACTGAAAATAAGCTTTATCTATGGTAGGTAATTTACCCATACTCACAAAAAAAAAGTTCAATGGCAACATTCGGAAAAAAAACAAATTTTAAATTACTAAATGAATTTAGTTAAACAATTAAAAATATTTACAAAAAAAAACCATTGCCAAACTCAAGTTAGAATCTGTTTTCAAATATTCAATTATGTGACAAAATTAAATAGAATCATAATTCTAAGGCTCTATTTTTATATCAGTTTTTCATTAACTTTACCTCTTGTTTGATGAACAAAAATTAATAGCGATCATTTGATTCATAAAAAATATTATGAAAATCTGTGTCAAAGACTCCAATATTCAATAAGATTTTGAATGCCTCAAATTTATTGAAATAGTGAAAAGAACCTTGAATTTAAAGTAAGTTACTAAAGCAGAAATGAGTGAACTCAATTTGAAAATTGTACAAAATATTACAAAATAATTCAAGAGTTAAAAAATAATTTTCTAGCAAGTATGCTCAAAATTACCGACTTTTCCCGACTTTTTGACAAAAAATCATAAATTCCCGACTTTTTCCCGATTTTTGGCGGATTTAGGCGAATTCCCGACTTTTTCCCGACTTTTCCGATTTCCCGACTTGAGTGGCCACCCTGGTATTTTGATTTTTATAATTTTCAGGTTTCACTCAATTTTAAAACCAATACCGTAGGAGTGTAGCCCTGATTGTCCTCTAAAACTTTCTGGAAGAAAGTATGGTTCTATCTCTCTTCTGAAAAAAGATATAGCGTTTTCAAAAGTCCGATTGGAAAATAAGAAAGAAAATAAGAAAATAATTAGTACATTTACCTAATATGAGTACGACACTTATTTCTAACTCGTTTTAAGTGCATCCTAGGTAAATGGTGTCTTCTGAAAAGTTGTTGTATATAAACAGGGCCTATCTTTTAAAAATATTGACGCCCATACAACCAGTAAAACCATCTGAATTCAACAAACTTTTGGATTGATTTATACCCTCCCTCCCCTTCACCACTCCGAATTGTTAGATTTCCGTCTGCCAGATTTTGCCAGATTTTATTCGATACTTTGCCAGATTTTTCAAATTTTGACCTGGTAACCCTGACTGTAACTTTAAAAGTTAAATATTGTTTAGGTGTTTAGTTTGGTAATTCTTTCGTAATTGACAAATATTTAAGCCCATTGAATTTTATGAGGTAAAATTTTAGTATAAAAAATAATAAATTGATGTTTGAAATTTGGCACACAAAGCACACAAAGTATTTTTAAAAATCTGCTTCTTTAAAATATTGTTATTTCCTTCGCAGAGAACCCAACATCACCGTTTGGGCAGGGCAAGGTGAATGCGTTTCGAATGTCTGAGATTTTGCAGCCTCCGTATGCAAATGCATCGATAGCTACATAAATTAAACCATGATTACATAAAATATAATGGCATTGCGGATTCTGCCTGGGACAGGGGCTCGGCTGGATTAGAAGATATGCTGCTGCCCTGGAGGCATTTCCAGATCAAAAACTTCTCGAAGGACATCGTCACCGTTAAGCCGAACGAAATCCGTTCAAAGCTCAAGTAGCTCATCATTCGCCACAGTTCTGCGAGGAGGTCCCCATCCAAAGCACGGCACCGTCGTGCACCATGAACGCCTCCTCGTTGCACTAAATATTCTCGTTACTGCCACCAACTCAACAATAACCGCGTGTTATTAACTGGCTCTGAAATATTTTAAATAACTTCCTTTCTTCACCCTCTCACCCTACGGTTACGAAGGGGTGCGTGGAGACCCCTGCTGGCTTTAAGAGTCTGTGCCGTGCACTCTTGTTTCGTACCAACAAACCATTAGAAGGACGCGCCTCACCACGCGTGAATTCCAGCATTCGCAACGCATCGTAGACACTGGAGCAGAACGCGTCGTTTAGAAGTTCGGCGAAGTCGAGCTTAGTACGTTAGGAATGGATGGGGCTAGGTTAAGACTTGGTGCGCAAGTTTAGAGAAAATTAAAATTTTATTACCCTCATCCTTTTCACAGCTGGGTTTGGTGGGGTTCTAGGAAGGGACGAGGGACTTCTCTGGTAGAAACTCGTGAAAACGAAAAATCTTATGTTTTGCTCAGACGTAATCGCTGGTATCGTTTATCACTAAGGAGAAGTGTTGCCAGTTTTTGAACAGAATATTTTTTAACATTTTAAATCAAGCATATTTCAATTGGACAAATTCATTATTTCAAAAAATATAATGTTGAATGAGAAACCACAAAATCTAGATCTTGAAACTCTCTGACATCCCTGCCCAACATCTTCTAGTGTCTAGGCTTGTGCCACAACAAGTCCAAAGCGTGAAATGAGTGGTATTAGTATGATTTTTACACTGATTTTTATGCGCGTGCACAAAGGCTCCCCCACCCACCCCATTCAACTCCCCTCCCAGCAGTACATCGTCCGATGATCCGCACGAGCCCGCGCGCGAATCCAGCAATGCGTCGCCACATTATTAGTGTTGAGCCACCACACGACGGCCGTTGGGATTCAGCCCAAGATCGGCTTGGCCTGGTAAATATGCGCGCAAACGTGTGGCGGCGGCGGTGGCTTGCAGATTATGACATAAATGATGAAATATAGGGAAATTACATGCGCTTGTGCCCGAGCAGCCAGTCTGCCAGGGCTGTACAGACTTTGGTCTAATCTGCAGAATGCAGGGAGGTGTGGAGGGGAGGAGGCAGGCCGTGATCGACGCGCTCTCCTTAGAGCGAATGTGCGATCTTGCCAGGGCCAGGAAATGGGTGTGGTCGCGCAGTTTTGATCGCTCGCTTAGAAATGTCAAACGTGCCTTCTTAACTTGCAGCCGCAGCATGCAAACATATCGAACGTATCGAACGATATTGACTCTGTAATAGTTGTGGTTGATGCATTAGATAAGAACTTATTTACGCTGCCATAATTTTTTTGATTATTTTTTAAATTTACCTGTATTTTTTAAAACCCTATTTAAATGTGAAATAACTTTTAATGTTTTCTGAAACGAGAAATATTAACTACTACTTTTAAATTTTGAAAACGTGGATAAAAATTGATGGGTAAAGGTAAAATACGATTTTTTGACGCGTTTGGGACCATGTTTCTTG
This sequence comes from Culex quinquefasciatus, assembly GCF_015732765.1. Classification (NCBI taxonomy): domain Eukaryota; kingdom Metazoa; phylum Arthropoda; class Insecta; order Diptera; family Culicidae; genus Culex; species Culex quinquefasciatus. The sequence goes on along the minus strand of NC_051862.1, from coordinate 208,389,668 downwards.
TTAATCTTCAGTCTTCAAAATAACCAATTTAAATATTGTTTGTAAATATTGTTTTCAGTGCATTAAAAATAGAAGAAAAAAATTATAATCAGGCTGATACAAAGTTAATATGAAGTAAATGTCTTCTCCTCCACCCTTTCCTTCACTTAAATTTTGCCTAGGATTTTATGAAGTTAATCTGTTAAATTTCGCAATTTTTTTTCGAGATTTTGAATTTGTTTTTATTTTTGTTGTGAATGAAATTCTTTCAATGCATGCCTTTTATGGCAGGTCATTGAAAATAAAAATATTTGAAAATCGAGAGAAGGGATTTTCTGATCGATTGTCTTCTATATGGCTGCAAATAATTTTACCTTTTAATGATTTAATGTTCTGAAGTTACTCCATTTTGAATATTAGATTTTTTCGTATCTTTTGGGGGATTAAAAAGATTTTTTGTTTGAGTTTGAGGTTGTGTTAAATTCATTTACTTTGTTAATTTTTTTTTGGAAAATATCAAACATGCAAAATTAAAATTAAAATTTATTAAACAATGCCGGCGTTTGAAAAATTACTATGTAATTTATACCGTTAAAAAGGGTGATTTTGATAACCGGGGTGCCTTTGATAGGTTTGATATTTGTTTCGCAGAATGCAGAGTACAAATTAAATACGTACATAATGGTATGGAATCATACTGCCCATGGTAGAGAAGTTTTCAATATACCTCAAAAAGAACATTTCATAAAATTTATAAAAGTTAAAAAAGTTAGTTAACTGTTATTTTAAAATAAAATGATGAATAGCATTATTTTAATCTTCTCAATGTCCATGATTTTGAATCGGAAAACGAAATGCAACGGAGTAGGTAAAATAAATTTGTTAAATACAAATATTATGTGTTTTTGAAACATTATTAAACAAATTCTTGAAATTTAAAGGCTTTTTCAGTTGAACAAATGTCATATAAAATGTGAGAACTCTACCTCGAATTCAGTTTAAAATGTAATTTAAATCGATAATTTTATTTGAAAAAATAGTTTTCACGAATTTCAGGAAAAATTCTGTCTTTTTGTCAATTTTACCAAATATTATCTGTTTTTTTTTTTTTTGTTAATAAGCTTATAAGCTTAGCTTACTAAATATAAACATTGTTTCTTTTTTCTTAAAAACTATATCAGTAACCTTAGTGATGGAATATTTGACGTTAACATATCATTTAAACACCTCAAATTTGATTTTTACAACAAAAACTATAAAGTCACCCGGAATTCAAACAAAAAATTTTTTACGTAACTATTTTTTTAAACACAATTAGTTTTTTTTTTTCAAAAATAATGCATAAACTTTGTGTGGCCTACCCCAGTACATGTTTCAAAAATATTTATCTTGAAAAAATCTTACCAGTTGGAAAATATTCCAAAAAAACATTTAAATCCAATCAATGTCACATACCATTACGGTATATTTTTCTAGGAAGTTTAGGTCAATTAGTACAAAGGAAATATCTGTTTTATTCAATATATAATATAGAACTTTATTAATTGATTTAGGCAGATTATATTAAAAAACTAACTTTATCCACCTATGTGGTTGATGCTTTCCTCACTTTTTACCAACAATGGGTTATATTTGAGGTTTGGACACATATTTCAGCTATTTATTTTAGATCCAGAAAAATAAGTACACAGATATAACTTAAGTTGTTATAACTCGAGATTGCCAGATCTTCAATGTTGTGAACTCGTTGGAAAGGTCTCTCAATTACCTAACCAACGATAGGTCAGATGATGGGTTCGGTTATCGTTTACGTACATTGAAGTGAGATCCGGCTTCAAAAAAGTACATAAATATCACTTAAGTGGCCATAAGTCGAGACAGGGTTGCCAGATCTTCAATGTTGTGGACTCTTTGGAAAGGTCTCTCGATTACCTAACCAACGATGGGTCGGATGATGGATCCGGACTTCGTTTACATGCATATAAATGAGATTCGGATATATGTGAAAACCCATTTTTATACATAACTTTTGAACTACTTATCGAAACTTCAAACAATTCAATAGCGATGTATGGAACCCTAAACCAAGTCGAATGCAACTAGTTCGATCAAAATCGGTTCAGTCAGTGCTGAGTAAACTTGGCAGGAATTTTGGACACATACATACATACACACACAGACATGAGTTCAGTTTTCGATTCTGAGTCAATATGTATATTGTATATTTGGAGGTGGGTCTCCGAGCTTTTAAAAAAAAGTTCATTTTTAGAGCAGGATTATAGCCTTACCTCAGTGAGGAAGGCAAAAAGTTCAATGAAACAATTTTGCAGACATTTTTTTCCCGTTGCCCTCTGATGGAAAAATAAACTATAATTTATATTTGCAAGGTTATTTTACAAATTTAGTTACAAAATATATTGCAGAACTGTTGAATAATTCTTATATCAATCAATGAATTGTTAACAATTCGTTTCATGTATGCCCAATTCCGAAAATATTTGCTTTGAAAAGCTGGGATGATTCACCACGATTTTCAATTTTAGAATTTCAAAATCGGTCAATATACGTTGCTAAGATTAAGCCTTGTAAAGAATTGAAATTGAAGAAAAATTAGAATGAGAATCCATTGAACAGAAAAGTGTAATTTTTTTACTGTTTCAATTACTCTATTTGAATTATTTGAAGTTCTTTTCCCTCACTTGTAATACCTTTAAAAACAGGAAGAAAAAAATAGTTTAATAAATCCTTTCATTATTTTTTTTTTGCTGAAGCACAATTTTAATTATGGTTTGCAAAAGTTGTTATTCTGTTTGCTTTAAATGTCTGAAAATTATGATTGATATTTATTTTTTAAAATTAAATTAGTACTTTTTAATAGACTTTCTCAGTAATTTGATGAACACAAATTAAATCTTTTTCAATAATCCAGATCAAAGTGGATTCCAAATTCAAATATGGAAATCTACCAGACAAAAATATAACTCATAAATTTAAATTCAAGTTATGCATTTTTTGTTTTTTTCCATATCACTTATCCTGAAGTTCTTATTTTAGATATCCAAAATATTTAGAAGCGAGTATAAGTAAATGGCAAACTTGCAAACAAGGACAACTGTAATCGTCTGAAATAAATATACTATAGTATTTAAAAATGAAATATGACATGAAATTAAATTCTGATACTATTTTTCGCTCTTAATGTCAATTTAAACTTTGGAAAATATTTAAAAGATTCCTTTTGTTTGCCTTTATATTCGCAATCAATGTTTTTTAAATGATATTCTTATAAATATTTTTGACATTTTTTGCAATATTTCGAGAAATTTATGTGGTTCTGAGTAGCTTAGTAGTTTATGATTTTTTTCCAGGAATTCTGATAACTTCGGCCTTACCTTTTATTTTGAATTTCAGCTCTTTTCAATGAAAATAATTAAGAAATTAAACAAATCGTCAGACATTGAAAAATGTCCCGAAGCTTTGTTTAGTACTTTTACAAAATTTTAGCTCTTTTATATTTATTTAATTATTGAAATGAGACAAACAATCATATAACTTGAGTGCTTTGAATTCAGGGTTGCGAATGAGCGAGCGAGCCAGAAGCCGTGCTCGCTCATTCATGAGCATGAGGACTTAACAGGTAGCTCATGCTCGCTCATGCTCATCGCATGCGCTCGCGCTCAATGAGCGCTCATCAGCAAATCAGGTAGATTTTTAGTATTGTTGATGAATCTGGCACAGGTCAATTGGATTGCCACTTTTGAAAATAATTTCATCGCGAAAAAGGGACATGAACTCATCAAAGTTGCATTGGTAATTTAATTTTGGTTAACCGTGGTAAATTTTTATGAAATCATTCGTTGGCGTCGAACTATCAAACATTGATCGCGGTGGATTGCGGGGGATACTTTTCTATCACAGTTTTTTGTGTGATCAATGTGGTAATGGTAAATGCTTTGGTGGATTTTTGTTAATTAGAAATATTTCAAGAAAATTTGCCGCGGTTTACCAAAATCAAATTAACAATGAAACTTTAATGTTGTTAGCCTATATTTTTTCAGAGTTTGATAATTTAGAAAACTAGAATTTAATCAATTCCCGATAAATGAAAAATGGCTGACTCGCAATTAGGGTGTCTTAATTTGCTAAGAATCCCTGACACTCTTTTAGCTTATTTTACTTTCAAATTTAGAGTAAACTGCCAGGAACGGATTTTTTTGGTCTTAAATAAGCTGTAAATAGAATGGTAATCGATTTTTTTTTATTTTAAAACATGTTTTAACTTGTGAGCACGCTCATTTCTCATTTATTTATTTGGATCGACTCCAGCATATAAATAAGATAATTGATGTGAAAATTATCTAAGACACAGATTTGAAATTTATTGCATGCAAAATTATTTACAAATAATTGACTAAACAAGATGCCCAGGAATCAAAACATGACTAAAAGTATTACCAAAAAAACAGATTTGTGTTCCTTAAAAGATACTTTTCAGCTTTATTAAATAGTTCACTTTTACGTGTCACTCTATTATCAACTTTTTTCATTAATCGAATTATTTCTACACAGTAAAAAAGTGTACATTTGGATGGGGTAATTTTGTAAGATTGAATATTACCTCTTGAATGTTATAATTTTACCTCGATTTAGACTGAAAAAGTTGCATTACACCAGAAAAGTGGTAAAATTACACATTTTCAGAAGTAAAATTACGCATTTTTCTAACATAAAAGACGTACTTCCCAGATGTAATATTTCTATGGTTTTTTACTGTGTACAGATCTTAATGTAACACCTTAACCCCTTAACTCTGACTCCAAAACAAGTTTCAAAACAGAAAATATGACAAATAACTTCATCCAATATTATTAAGATAAGCCTATTCAAGCCTCCATTTAAAAAAAAACAACCTCGAAGCTCTGCTGAAAAAAAAAGTTATTATCGTTTACTCGTTACAGGTAAAATAATACCGCTCATTTTGCTCAATGAGCAAAAATGAGCGCGAGCGCGAGCAATGAGCATTTTCGCTCATAAAATAAATGAGCAAACACGAGCACGAGCAAACGTGAGCTAGCTCGCGTCGCGCTCCTCCTCACGAATGAGCGAAAAATGCTCGCTCATGAGCGGATGAGCGCTCAAAATCGCAACACTGAGTTTTGATTTACATTTAAATAAAACATATTTTGAGAATTTAACTCTTAATTGTGATAAATATTTAATTATAGAAAAAAATCATAAAATTATAGATTCCGTAAACCTATTTTTTTCAGAAAAGTCCAAATCTGAATATTATAAATTTTATCAGAAAATCCCTTCTCTAGATACAGATTTTCGATTAAACACATGCCCATTTTAAATGTCCACTTGTATGAGAAAACTTATTATGCAAAAAGACTTCTCTTGAAATAGGGGACGCATCAATGAAACAAACGATTTTTTGACACTGCCTATCTCTAAGTTTCATGGAAAACTATTTAGATTTCTTAAAAAGTAAAAAAAAATATCAGGATTCTACTAGCATTTTGCACACTATGATAGATTTTTTGTATTTTTTGACTTCTCAAAGAATTAAATTCTTCTTTTCTCTGAGTTTACCCCATCCAACTTTCATCACCCATTAATATCCATGTCTCAACATTTTCAATAAAAATCCAAACTAGGTAACTGGAGCTAATCCGAACTTCATTCACAAATTCCTCTAACCCATTTATTTGCCCCCATTGACACAGACACAGACTCACACCCCGGAGGGCACTTCTGGTTTTCCATTTCGAGAACACCGCGCACCGTCCAGAGATTGCGCGCGCCCCCCCCTGTCAGCTGAATAAATAATTACAATTTCTAGTTGATTTGCATGCTCTGCGGTGCGGTGTGGCACGAGTCAGGATGTCCAGCCGCTGCTACTGGAGAACCCACCAGGGAAGTCCACTCGGGAATTTAGATTGACTTGCCAATCTGTACCTTCTCCTTTGCTTTGGTTGACCAATAGTTGTTCAAGATATCCGAGCTGAGCACGCGCCCATGCTTCGACGAAGAAAGTGTCGTGTGGATTTATCATGGGCTTTTATTTAAACTGGTGTCAGGAGGAGGAGGGCGAAGAAAATAGGAAAGTGTCCCCAGGACAACCTGACTGTGAATAACTAATGAGGAAGTCTGTGCAGCAGCTGGAGTGGAGTTGATAGAAAATGGGAATTTTTCGCCAAGAAGAATCAAGTGACTGACAAACAATCGCGCGCAAGTACTACGTCAGACCACGCGCGAGTGCAAATTGCGAAGCTCCAACTTTGAACTAGCAAGCCCTTAATCACACCTTAACATCTCGGCAGTGTTGTTGACTCAATCCATTCCTGTGACGCCTTTATCACGTAGGAACACATCTTACTTACGTCTGTCTCGCGGAGTTTGGCTTGGAATCGAGTACACACAGACTTCAGACGACGATCTGACCACAGACTGGCTGCGAGAGTAGTCTACACATCGAGTAGGATGCGGACACTGATTTGCAAATCAGAACATTTGAATAATTTACTAGCTATATTTGATTGTTTGATATGATTTAGTTCGTCGGGCTAAGCTCGGCAGTAATCGAATCCTCCGAGTTGAGGGGGGCTGGTGGGAGGTAGATCGTGTGCGCAAATTGGAGATCCCAAGTTGATCGCGCTGAACTAAGCTAGACGGCTATGACGACAGCTTGAACCCAGACTTGAGCGTAGTTGATCGTCCCGGATTGAGATGGAAGATTGAGTAACTTGCGACTGTCGGACTCTGACTTGGCAACTGGATCGAATCAAAGTGGATCATGCATGCAGGAATTTAGATCCTTGTTGGTTCGGAATGTTTCATGTTGAGTCAGCTCCCGGAGTTGGATAGACGGGTGTTCTTCCTTGCATCCTGAAGTAAATTAGGTAAAGTTGGCATACGATTTTTTGCTTTGTCCCCAATTCAGTTCCCCTAAACGATCCCCAAACTGCCAAATTTGCATGCAAATTGCTTATTTCGCTCTCCCATTCAGGGATGTCGTTCACCCAACTACCCATTCACCAATATGCAAATTGAACCATATAATCGGCCCTTTTCAAGATTGCTACACTGTACCGTACTAGAGCGCTTGCTGCCGCCACCGCCCCAGTGGTTCAAAAAGCGTCTCTGCTTCAAGCTCTCTAGCTCAAATCACTATCGCGAAACATTGATCTCATTTTCCTGTTAACATCGTCTCGCTACAAGCCGCGTGTGCAAACTTGCCTGCACTCAAATGTTGCCGATCCTCAACCTCCCCCAAACCTTGGCCCAAGTTCTACCTCCAAAAAGCATTTATGTGTAAAAGTGCACACACACACATCCCCGTTTGAAGTTTTGAGCGTCTGAACCTAAAAACCTCAACCCCGAGAGGGTGATCATCGGTCGATATCAAAACAAGCCATTTTGTACGATTTTTTTTGTTTCGGGTATGTCGGCGCTCGACTATTCACTGTTAAAAACCATATTCATAAGTACACACACACCACTTTTGTAATAGTTGGACCAACCAGCCAAAGTCGTCTAGCAGTCGTCTATGGCACGACAAAGTCAGCGGCAGGGTTTTTGGGGCGATGTCTTGGGCGACAACAACACTAAAGGGTGACGAAGGTGGTGCACACGGCGTCGCGTTGAGATCCCTGGGCCATGGTCAGGCTGCTTGTGGTTTAAGATGAAGCATAGAACCAGAGACGTATTTTGAGTCTAGTATTCAATATTAATCTCTAATTATTCTACCATAAATTATATTGCGATTGAATGTTTCAACAAATCTTAAGAAAATGTTCAATGTAAGTAGTAAAAAAAAACTGAATAAATTTAATATAAATAACATTTCTTACAGCACATCGCAATAAAAAACAAACTTGCACAAGTCTGACCAGTTGAAAAATATTTTAAGAAATAAATTAAAATTTCTTTTCACTTAAGTTAGCCGTATCATATTTTAAAAAAGAAAAATTTTATTGTCGAAATAAATTATTTTAACAGTATTATATAAAAAAAATAAAACCAAAAAAAATAAAACCAAAAAAGTTGAGTTGAATAAAATGACTAGGAAAAATACTACAAATTCTTACCTGATTCCGGAAACCAATTATGATGCATTAAATACTTAACCATTATTTTAATTTATATAATATAAAAATCCAATGACTCTCGTAATAAATAGTCAACTGAATATGAAAAAAAAAATAGTTAAGATTGTTGTTAATGTTATTATCCTAAAACGCATTCAAAGTGCTTTTAAATGAAATTTAAAGGATATTCAAAACACATTTTAATGAAAAAAATAAGTTTTTTCGTATCTTTTAAAACAAATAAAAACTGAATCACTTTCTAATTTTTTTTTGCCATATTTCTATAATTTGTATGACATTTCACGAATTTTCAAAAAAAATGTTTATTTTGTTATTTTCTGTTTAAATGTTCATCAAATACAATTTTTTATACTTATTTTAATTTAATTTTTTAGGCATTTTCTTTGGAAAAATAATCAGTTTTTGCCATTTTAGATATGTTTAAAGCAGTGGTCCCCGCACACCGCGTTCAAACGCGTTCTGTGTTTTCTATACTCGAACAAACACCAGCACCGCGTGTGCACGCGTACAAGCAAACCTAAACTCGGCCGTGTACAGGCTGTACCCGCACACGAACCTCAAGTTTAAACCGAACCTTGCACTTCGGGTACAAACCCCGTGCAGGCCGACGACGCAGAAAAGAGACAAAAATAGTTCCCTTACGCTCCCTCTGCTGTAAAGTGGTGTTTCATTCTCCGCAGCAGTCACACTACAGTGTTTGCCGCAGAGAGAGTGAGAAGCAGTCATTTTTTCGTCTCCTTATACGCTCTTCGCTCGCACGGCGTTGTATCCGGATGTGCACCCCGTGTTTACACCGCGTGTAAACTTGAGTGCGCCGTGCGGGGAGAACTCGAACATGATAGCCTGGTGTGTTTGAGGTTCATCTGCACTGAAAACTTGTACGGCGTGTACGGCGTGCGTACGTTTCGGGAAGACTGGTTTAAAGAAAGACACCCCTGCAAAGAGTCGTCCCGAGATACTGGGAAAATTGACCAAAATTTTATTTGCTGAACGAGCTATATCTCAGCAACCAGCAGTCTGATCAACAAACTTTAGGAAGAAAAATTGAATGAAAAATTTCTGGGTGTTTTTTTTTTCCTTCAAAATATAATTTTCAATTGTAATAAATCAACGTTTTCCGGAAATTTCAACTCAAAATGCCTATTACTTGGAAAGGAGCTCTTCATCAAATGAGTTATTAATTCAATTTTTAATTGCAAATTGATTTTTCATATTAAAAATGAATTTTCACAATTCGTTTGACCCTTTTTTATATATTTTTCTGTTTTGAGTTTCTGAAAAAAATGATTTCTTGAAAACATAGAAAATATGATTGAACAAATTTTCTTAAATCATTTTTAAAAGTAAAATTAATTTGCCATTCAAAACTTTCTTTAAAACTAATTTGATGAAGTGGAAAGGATCGATGTAATAAGCATTTTTAGTTGAAATTGTTAAATTTTTACAATTTAAAATTCAATTTAAAAAACATTTTAAAATACAATTTAAAATACAATTTAAAATACAATTTAAAATACAATTTAAAATACAATTTAAAATACAATTTAAAATACAATTTAAAATACAATTTAAAATACAATTTAAAATACAATTTAAAATACAATTTAAAATACAATTTAAAATACAATTTAAAATACAATTTAAAATACAATTTAAAATACAATTTAAAATACAATTTAAAATACAATTTAAAATACAATTTAAAACACAATTTAAAATAAAATTTTTAAATACAATTTAAAATACAATTCAAAATTCAATTTAAATTACAATTTTAAATACAATTTAAAATACAATTTAAAATACAATTGTATATACAATTTAAAATGCAATTTAAAACGCAATTTTGAATACAATTTTAAATATAATTTTAAATATTATAAAGGAAAAGAACCCCATTATAAAAAATCGAATAGCTGAGAAAATAGTTTACAATTTCCCCTAAAACAAAAAAAAAAACATTATTCAAAACTATGTACAAGAAGAAATCAACCACTTTTGCACCCTGATCACTAAACCGATGTCCATTATCGATATCTCATGACGGAGGAGCGGTACGACTCCTTTCATTTTTGAACGACGTGTTTTTTTTTTTCAATTGATTGCAGGAACGGAAATGATTTAGAAATTTGGTTTTATAGAGGCATTTATGTAAAATTGGACGCTAGATTTGATTAAACTACAAAAAAACTGAAACCTTTTCCAGTTTTCGTTAATCAAATGTAAAAAAAATGTGGGAAATGTCACTAGAAGAGAAATGTACTTTTTGTATAATAAATATGCAGGGTTTTTTTTTAAGAGTGTATCTGCATAGTTGTAGAGCAGACGATTTAAAAAAAAGTATAAACATAAGGGGTTTGTAACCATCACGAGTTATCGCTATTTTACGAAAAAATGTTTTGAAAAAGTTTATCTAAGATTTTTTTTTAAGTTTTTGATCACACTCAATTTTTCAAAGATATTCAGTATTTGTTTTTTTTTTATCAAAAATCTAGATAATTGGATCATAGTTGCTTGGTAATTTTTTGAACTCAACGACCCAAAAAAGACATGAAATCTTCATTGGATAAAACGAAGTGGAAGTACTTCGGATAAGAAAGAAATATTGTTTTTTTTTCACGTTGTAAAACTCTGAACTCTTATATCAGTACTCAAATTACAGTTGAAATTCATCAACCCTTCGATACGACCCTGCCCAGACCCTAGTCAAAACCCTCAAACTGAGCGAGCCCTGCGCCAATCTCTTTGGTTGCCGCTCGCGCGCACCGCAATAAAAATTAGCATAAACTCATAATTTTCTAATAAGCTTTAAATAGTGCCATATAGCCAGCACAAAAGACCCTCCGCAGGGCCGTCGTCCTGTTCGGTGGCGGCTGCCAGTCAACTCCGGACTCCCTCAACACTGTGAAGACATCCCGGCGGGGATCGCTTTGGCCCCTGGGAAGACGAAAGGGCCCCGCCAAATGCACTTTTAAGAGGATGTTAATTCTGCTCGTAAA